>NW_007250162.1:188410-243840 GCF_000164805.1 Carlito syrichta
CAACCTCCCCAGGTTGTAACAAGAAGAAATCAAGACCCTAAATAGACCAATTCCAACCCAGGAAATGGATTATGTCATGAGAAAACTAATTCCAAAAAAAAAAAAAAAAAAAAAAAAAAAAAAAATTCTGGACCATATGGCTTTCCAGCAGAATTTTACAAAACAAACAAGGAGGAGCTGATTCCAATCCTATTGAAAGTATTCCAGGCTATTGAGAAAGATGGAACTCTCCACAAATCATTTTATAAAGCTAACATCACATTGCTATCCAAACTGGGTAAAAGTCCAACAAAGAAAGAGACCTATAGGCCGCTAAACCTTGATGAACATAGATACTAAATTTCTTGACAAGATTTAGCAAACTGTATCCAACAACACATCAAAAATCATTCACCGTGCCCAATTAAGCTTCATCCCCAGGATGCAGGGCTGGTTCAACATCTGCAAGACCATAAATGTAATTAAATGCATCAACAGATGTAAAGACACAAACCACATAATTATATCATTAGACATGGAAAAAGCTTTTGATAAAATCCAGCACCCCTTCTTGATAAAAACCCTGGGACATCTAGGCATAAATGGAATATACCTCAAAATAGTAAGAACCATCTATGAGAAACCAACAGCCAACATACTGCTAAACAGACAGAAATTTCTCCTGAAAACTGGAACAAGACAAGGATGTCCACTCTCATCCTTCCTGTTCAATGTAGTATTGGAAGTCCTAGCTAAAGCAATCAGACAAAAGAAGGAAATCAGCAGTATACAAATAGGAAAAGAGGTTATCCCTCTTTGCAGACATGATTCTATACCTCAGAAACCCAAGAGAATCTGTCAAAAACCTCCTTGCACTGATAAAGAATTTGGCAGTCTCAGGGTATAAATAAATGTGAAAAAGTCAGTCACATTCCTATACACCAACAATAAACAAACAGAAACCCAAATAAAAAGCACAATCCCATTCACAATAGCCAAAAAAAAAATGAAATACCTTGGTATCTGCCTAACCAGAGAAGTCAAATAACTTTATAGCCAAAACTATAAAACACTGCTCAAAGAAATCAAAGATGACATGAACAAATGGAAAAATATTCCATGCTCACAGATTGGAAGAATCAACATTGTTAAGATGTCCATTCTATCAAGGCAATCTACATATTTAATGCAATATCCATGAAATTACCAGCAGCATTCTTCTCAGACCTGGATACAACAATATAGGAATTAACCTGGAAACATAAATAACCATGAGTAGCCAAAATAATTGATTTTTGTGTATGGGGATATGTAGGGGTCTTGTTTAAATCTTCTGCATGTGGTCAGCCAGTTTTCCCAGCACCATTTATTGAATAGGTTCTCCTCTCCCCAGTGGTTGATGGTGGAGGCTTTGTCAAATATGAATTGGTTGAGAAATTGATGTTTTGCTTCTGGAATCTTTATCCATTAGTCTGTATGCCTGTTCTTGTACCAATACCAGGTAGTTTTGATTATTGTAGCATAAAGATAAAGCTTGAAGTCTAGGAGTGTGATGCTTCCCACTTTGTTTCTTTTTTTGTTTGTTTCTTTTTAGAAAATGCAAGAGACACCTTTATGGAAATTAGAACTGGCAACCAATTTCTGATCAAAACCCCAAATGTCCATGCCATAAGAGATAAGATTCAAAGTGGCACCTCGTCAAACCGACAAGCTTCTGCTAAGTCAAATAAACTACCGGGAGAGCGAGGAGACTGCCCACAGACTGGGAAAAACTATTTGCCAACTGTATATGTGACAAAGGCCTAACACCTACAAGAAACTTAAACGTGCTGAAAAGAAAAAAAACAAACAGCTTGATGACAAAGTGGACAGAAGATATGAACAGGCACTTCTCAAAAGAAGACATACAAGCAGTATACAGATACATTTTTAAAATGCTCAGACTCACTAGTCATCAGAGAAATGCAACTTAAAACCACACTGAGATACTACCTAACTCCAGTCGGGATGGCTGTCATCAATAACTCAAAAAACAACAAATGCTGGAGAGGATGCGGAGAAATGGGAACACTTCTACACTATTGGTAATACAATCTCTGTGGAAAACAATTTGGGATTCCTTAAAGATCTAAAAATCGCCAGGCTCAGTGGCTCAGCCTGTAATCCCGCGCCTTTGGGAGGCTGAGGTGAGTGGATTGCCTGAACCCGCGGGTTCGAGACCCGCCTGGGCAGCGAGACCTCATCTCTACAATAAATAAAAATATAAGCCAGGCATCGTAGCGCATGCCTGTAATTCCGTCTACTTGAAAGGCTGAGGAGGAAGGATCGCCAGAGCCCAGCAGGTCGAGGCTGCGGTGGCCAGAAGCGGCCACTGCACTCCAGTTTGGGCGACAGAGTGAGACTCCAACTCAAAAAAAAAAAAAAAATCTAAAAATCGACCTTCCATAGGACCCCACAACACCTCTACTGAGAGTATACCCAGAGGAACTCAAATCACTCTATAACAAAGATACCTGCATACCCATGTTTATTTCAGCATTATTCACAATAGCAAAAACATGGAGCCAATTGGGCTGCTCATCAAAAGAGAACTGGATTTAAAAAATGTGATAGACATGAACGATGGAATATTTTGTAGTCTAAAGAAGAACAAAATTATGAACTTTGCAGCAACTTGGATGAACTTAGAGGTTATAACACTGACTGATCTATCACAGAAACAAAGGACTGAGTATCATGAGAACCTTGAACAACCATTGTAATACTATCAGAACGGGATTGGCAGTAGTGGGAAACTGCCAAGGGAGGATGGGGGCACAACTCATCAACAAGGGTACCTGCATAGTGAACATTTGTATGCCAAACCCTGAATTGTACCACATATATTTATAATTAAATATTTTTCAAAAAGAAAAGAGATTTTCTTAGCCAGTTAATGCAATTACATAGGAAATCCTTCTTAGCTGATCCTAGAGAGAGGTTCAGAGAGACGGGCGAAGAGGAGAAAGTCAGAGAAAGACCTTGAAGCTACTTCTTTAATTCAATATGTCAAAGGGCCATATTTTAGGGTATCATCTAGCAAAATAAACAGGAAAACAGTGAATTCAAGGGTAAGATTTGAATGGACATATGTAGCCTGATACAAGGCTACCCTGACTAATTGAACATAGTACTCAGTTACGTACTATCTTCACTTTGTAAAAGTCCTAATTGATATGAATCTGCATGATAGTATTAATGATTCCTCCTATCAGAGTGTAACATTATTTCTTATTTTTCAAAACTGCTATTTCAATATCGTGTGTGTGTGTGTGTGTGTGTGTGTGTGTGTGTGTGAATATTATTCCTAATATCCTAGAATAGGAACAAATGACTAAATATGTGCACAAATTACTTTTGACTTGTACATAGAGTAAAACTCATACGTGGTTTCTTTCTCTATATTTTAGCTAGAAATTTTTCACATTTTTCATCATATAACTACATAGTAGCACATCAAATAAGGTTTGCTCTAGTAGAAAGATGTTGAAGCTTACCAAATAAGCTTTCTTGGGATTTTATAAACCTACAGCTTGTTAAATTAGGAAAATTAAATCAGTGAAAAAGCAGAGATTGTTGGAGATAGTTTACTATTTTGGGAAAAGAGCCCAGACCAGTTGTTATAAATTGGAATCTGAATTTTAAAAAAAAGAAAAGAAAGAAAGAAAAAATATCCTGCCAGGGAACTCATCTTGAATTGCTTATTAAATATTTGCTGACAAATTTTTATCTTTAATATTAAATTATCTTATAATCTTTAGACTCTGTCAATCAACAAGCAATCATGATACCTTCTCTAGCTTATTAATACTGGTGAACAGACATAGCCCATGAGGTTCCATGGAAATTTTGAGGAGTCATAATCTTGATTTTCATTATAAACCCTGCTTTACCAGAGAATATCTTATATTGGCCCAATTTGCATTCACTTATGATAAGAATCCTTGTTTTGACAATAAAATATGGATTTACTGAATAGAGATAAAATATATTTCCATTTATCAAATCCAAACCATAAAATGTTTTACACAATAAACAATTGAACTGATTTAATTATTAACTATTTTAAATATATTTTCCATAAAATTATCCTCTACAGAACCAATTTTTTCATAGCTAATGCAAACTACCTCTTTCTGGTTTTATATTATTGTTAATACTTATGGAAAAAATGAAAAGGAAGAACCAAAAAGAAAGTTACGTCATTCTAAAACAAACCTAACAGAAACTTGGCTCAATTTTTCCTGATTTAATTGTTATTCAACTTCCACATACACTTAACTATTTACACTCTGACTGCAGGTCACTAATCTTAACACGAATAATCTACTATTTTTAAAGAACATTTAGAACCCAAGAATGACACCACATCCCCAGCTGCTTTGTTGTTCACTAGAATGTTCTTTGCGAAAGAATCAACTCCCATTCCCAACTTCCTGAAAATAATAAACCCCCAGGTTCAAACATTCAGGGGCAACTCTTCTCTTAGTGTCTGGTCATTTGCTGTCCTACAAAGTGAAAAACCTCTTTTGCCTGTTTAATTCCTGTATAAATCTTTGCTACCCACAGCCCCGACCTAAACTGACTAGCCTCCATATTCAAGAGATTTATTTTAAACATTGTCCTTTACTCCTCAGATTTGTCTCCTTTCTTCTATCTAAAAACACTGCACATGAATGTGTTTTCAGGAATAAATTTGAAATTTTATTCAGAACTTTTAATACTTTTACTGTGTGAGTTTATTTTAACATTTTATCTTTTACATGCTTGTAATTTGTACTTTTTTGCTCAAAGTATGAATATTATTATTTTAAGAAAGAAAACACATGCATGAAAAGTGCAATTCTATGCACATGTTTTAATGTAAGAGAACTTATTCTGTGATATTAAAAAGATAAAGAATGCATATAACATTAAATATGAATGCTTTAGTACATAGTTAATTGAAACATGATGAGATTATGTTAGCCAGAACATCTTTTAAAATTGAAATTCATTAATATAATTTGAAAGAAATATGAAATTGATATTTTTGTTTTATTTTGTATGCTTAATTCTAAATAATATTTTTTAAATTGCACTTTGTAATGGTAGGTTAAATTTGTTGGGATATAACTATTCTATTTTAGGAAATAGAAATGAAAAATATTTAAATTTTAATTAAGTAGAAACTATTTTTTGTTAATTACTAAAATGTCGGCATTAAAATAGTGATTAAATACTTCAGATAGAAAATATAGTGATTGTTAATTTAAATAGCATCCTGATGTCACACACCTGTAATTTTATCACTTTGTGTGGCAGAGACAAGAGGATTGCCTGAGTTCGGGGTTTCAAGACCAGTCTGAGCAACTTGATGAGACCTAGTCTCTACAATAAATAAAAAATGTAGCCAGGCATGGTGGCGTGTGCCTGTGGTTCTAGCTACTTGGAAGACTAAGGCAGAAGCATAGCCTGAGCCCAGCAAGTCGATGCTGTGGTGGCTGTGAGCATCCCCTCTGCATTCCAGCCTGGGCAACAGAGTGAGACTTCGACTCGAAAAATAAAGCATAAAATAAAATAAATAGCTCCTTGAAGTACCTTCTTACTCTTAATACTTTTTGAATATTGTAGCAGGCTTTTAGATGACGACATGAGAGCCTGAAGAACATTTGAAAGAAATGTTGACTATCGTTAGATTTTTCTACAGATTTTAAGTGCCAGAAAATATATGGCATTCCTAAAAATGAATACATTAGTCAATTTTTGTTTTTTTTATTACAGTCAAGCACCACATAATGATGTTGCTATCAATGAAGAAACACACATACTATGGGGGTCCAAAATATTATCATAGATTTGAAAAATTCCTATCACTTGGTGACATTATAGCATCATAAAATCATAGCATAATGCGTTTCCCGGGAGTTTGTGGTGATGCTGGTGTACTCTGCTGCTAGTCCTATAAAAGTATAACACTTACAATTATGTATAGTACATATTACTCAATAAGGATAATAAACAGCTATGTTACTAGTTTGTATAATTATTATATTATGCCTTTTATCTTTATTTTAGAGTGTACTTCTTCAATATATACATATATACATATAACATTAACTGTAAAACTGCAGGACAACTAAACTGACTTTTTAATTTTCATTTCCAAATTCTTAACTTTTAATGTGATTTACTCTCCAATCTGACTGGCAGATAAAGAAAGAAAAATAAAAGTATTTTATAACCCTGTAAAGCTGTCGTGGGGATTCTGGTGTCTTTTAAAACAATCACCTGCTCTGTTTGAAGTCTACTACCACCACCTCTAAAACATCATCTACATTTCAAAAAACACTGCTTCCTTAACTTCCTAAAGCTTCCTATTTCCTATACTGCTTCCAAGTTTCCTTAGATAACTATACTGACTAGTTGTCGGCAAAAAAATCTTTGAATATACCTGTAGCCTGCAGGTCCCTGCTTGGAAATGTCCTTCCTCCCTGATCTGAATGAACCAGTGTAAATTTCACATGTATTGATTTATGGCTTCTTGTAACTTCTGTCCACCTAAATTGTATATAATAATGCTACCATTCAACCACAGTGGGCACATATTCTCAGGACCTCTGGGGAAATATACAACAAGTCTAGGTACTCAAATTTGGACAGAAAAAGCCATCCTAACATATCCTACAGAGCCTGGCATCTTTTCATCAACAGACATCAGGAGATATTACAGAAGAAGGCATTGATATCCTAGGAGATGACAGTTCCATGAGTGTTATTCTCCCTGAAGACCTTCCATGGGACAAGATGTATAGGTGGAAATTTGCTATCGATGATCCTAACACTGCATAGGCCTAGGCTAATGTGTGTATTTGTGTCTTAGATTTCAACAACAAAAAAGTAAAAAGTATTAAAAAAATTAAAAATAGAAAAAAGTTTATAGAAAAGGATATAAGGAAATAAAATATTTTTATGCAGCTGCACAAGGTGTTTGTGATTTTAAAATAAGTATTATGATGAAAAAGTCAAAGATAAGAAGTTAAATGTTTATAAGAGAAAAATATTATAGTGAAGTAAGTTTAGTTTATTATTGAAGAAATTTTTTAATAAATTTAGTATATCTTAAATGTACAGTGTTTATAAAGCCTACAATAGTATATAGTAATGTCCTAAGCCTTCTCATTCATTCATATCTCACTCACTGACTCATTCAGAGCAATTTCCAGTCCTGCAAGCCTCATTTATCATAAATGTCCTATACAGGTATACTATGTTTTATTGTACATACTGTATTTTTACTGTACCTTGTCTATGTTTAAATATACAAATATTTACCATTGTGTTACAATGTTCTAAAGTATTTTGTACACTAATGAAATGTTGTACAGGTTTGTAGCTTAGGTATGTAGTGTGTAGTGATCTATACATACACTGTAGATTTGTGGAAGCACACCTTATGATGTTTATAGAATGACAAAACAATTTCTAAGATGCATTTCTCAAAAGACATTAAGTCATTAAGTGAAACAAGGCTGTGTATTGGGTGTTGTTTTTGCTGAGTCAGGAACAATGTATTGGAATTTATTTCAATGTAAATATACATGCCTGTCTCTTACACTGCAATTCTGTTTCCCAAATTATAAACCACACAGATTTGATTAGAATATTGCTCACAAATTAGTTTAGTTAGACAATATAAATTCAATGCAGACTTCTAGAAATATTTTTAGTTTTTTTACTATCTAGATTTAGAAATATGCAGTGTTAGTTTTGCAGTGACTACATTTACAAACGTTTTTCTTATTATTTGAATAAAAATATTATTAGATATCAACATCTTATTTTTACTTTAATTTTTTTTTTTTTGAGTTGGAGTCTCACTCTGTCGCCCAGACTGGAGTGCAGTGGCCGCTCCCGGCCACCGCAGCCTCGACCTGCTGGGCTCCGGCGATCCTTCCGCCTCAGCCTTCCAAGTAGCCGGAATTATAGGCATGCGCTACCACGCCCAGCTGATTTTTTTATTTATTGTAGAGATGAGGCCTCGCCACCCAGGCGGGTCTCAAATCCGCGGGCTCAGGCAATCCATTCACCTCAGCCTCCCAAAGGCGCGGGATTACAGGCTGAGCCACCGAGCCCGGCTTTTACTTTCATATTTTTAATAAAGTTCCACTGGATTATAAAACAGTCACAATCTAACAAAGCAGACAGACTACTGAAATTGCAATTAAAAATAAACATGGAACCAGACGCAGTGGCTCACGCTTGTAATCCTAGCACTTTGGGAAGTGGAGGCGAGCAGACTGACTGAGTCCAGGGGTTCAAAATAAACCTGGACAACCTGGTGTAACCTTGTTGGTACAACAAATCAAAAAAATTAGCCAAGCATAGTGACTCGCACCTGTAGTTCCAGCTACTTGGAAGGTTGAGGCAGAAGGATCGCCTGAGTCCTTCAGGTGTAGGCTGTGGTGGCCATATGCATGCCATGCACTCTGGCTTGGGTAACAAACAGAGTGAGATTTTGACTCAATAATAAATAAACAAACAAACATACATACAAACAAACGTTAAACTGTAAAAGAAGAAGAGATGAATACAGATATTTCAGAGGCCATGAGCTTTCCTGATCTGTACTTCAGAGTGGAATTACAGATGTTCAAGTCAAGGCTTAGAAACTTCATAATGTTAAATTCAACTTCTTTTCTCATTTCAACAATTTCAAAAACAATACCAGATGTACCATAGAGCATTCTGTTTTGTCTTCATTGGTTAAATTTCTTCCTTTAGTCACCTTAATGAAATGTCTTTAGCGCTAAATACTACTTAAATAATATTTATTATAATTTGATGTGAATAAATCAGTGACACTAAAAATCCTAAAGATTTTATATTCAAAAACTTTAAAGAGCTTTTATATTATTTGCATCATAAAAATAACTGATTTTGTGTAATCTGTGAAAAAGACAAAACTTAATGGAGTGTATTTTTATGATTGATTTTAAAATCTTGAAAACTATTGACTTTAGTGTAATTGAAATAAAGAATATTTTTAATAAGAATGTTGCTTGATTTATCATTTGCCCATTTTTATACATATTTTCCTGAAGTAGAAGAACACAATATCAGTATCCATCAAAAACTTTACATCAAGACTCACAATTGGGAAGAATGCTCCTCCTGACAGAACACATTTATAAAATTTCCATCTTTACCCAGTTAATTCTACTTTTCGATTCAGAAACAAAGCAAAGTTAAGGGTATTTTGTCCTTTCATTTGCAAGATTGACAATATAATTTTTTTTATTATTTTATTTATTTTTCATTTCAGAGCTTTTGAGCCACCAGTAGAGCTCAGATATATATTTTCATTTCAGGCTTTAGGCTTCCAGCTAAGCCAAATCTATTTATGCTAACGATCTCCAACAGCTGCACTCTGTATTATCTGAGGCTTCTGGGAGGTCTTCCAAGGGAACTCCAAATAGAGCATATTGCAGCGATCTAGTCTAGAGTGCTGAAAATAATGCCCCACCTGCAATAATATCTGTGCCACAGAATGATTCTGTACTGTAGCTACACAGTACGACAGAGAGAAAAAGAGATAGAGAGAGACAGACAGAGAAAGACACAGACAGAGACAGAGAGACAGAGACAGAGAGACAGAGGCTGAGAGAGACAGGGACACACAGAGAGAAAGCCCTACTTTTATTTGTTTGCAAACGTATATCCATCCTATTCCTCTTCCCTTTGTCTATCCCTTGGTTTATTAAGGATAATGAGCCGTTACCTCAACCACCCCCACCCACCAGGGGTCCCATTTTCTTTCCACATTCTACCTCCTGCCTTTTATTGCTTCCTATGATGTGAGCAGCAGCCCAGGGAAAGAACTGGAGTGAACCATAAAACATTATTGCTATTAATGAGCTTAAAAAGCACAGTCTGTGAAAATACACTAGTTCTGTGGCAGAAAAAAGAGTGCAGATTTTACCACCCATTATTCAAATGATGAATGAACATAGTGAGCTATTTCTGAGAGACAGATGAACGGTTAGAGATGAAGAGGGTAGTTCAGAGGGACTGCGTCAATAAAGCCACCACTCATGAAAAATGACTGCAGGGCTGTACTTTATCAGCATTAATGGTGCTTAAAATGCATTCCTGAGCATACACATATGCTTACACTCATACAGAGATTTGAAAGCATTCACTCCTTCTAGATATTTTTTAACCAACAGATTAGTGCAAGTGACTTCTATAGTTTGGTCTCATAACTTTTCTAATAAAAAAATGAAAAAAAATGTTACAGTTTGACAAATGATTCTATCTGAAGAAAGCCCTCAGAGCCAGAGCCGTTTTTTACATAAAAATGCGTAAAATGGTTACAGATAAGTTAGGCAGTTGATAGTCTATTTTATTTGCTAGTTTAAGATATGGTATTTAGCCATTTGCTTCCTCTTCTTCCATCTAAATAAATACCTTAGTTAGGAAATTATTATTACAGTGGTACAGAATTCCATATAAAGGGACATTTAGACAAAACAGAATTTTAAAAAAGGTCTTCATAACATATATTACTTGATTCTGAGAATATTATCAATATTATTTAAACAACTTATCTTTTCACAAATGAATGTTTTCAGTGAGAATTTTTTAGATTTGAAATTATTTCCAGTACATTTTTAGAAGATGAGTGTTAGAAAGTGTAGTTTTTTAAAAATAAAATAAAACCCAATAGACCAATGCTTCTGCAGCTTATATGAATAAATGTCAATTTATGAAGGAAATAAAGTGTATGAAATGTTAACATATACCATAGTTTGGCTCTAATAGTGTTTCTAAAATTGAACTAAAAGGATTTTTAACATTTGCTTTCCAGTGTGTTTTTAGCTAGTTTTACCAGTCTTAGTATCTATTTCTATGTATTCTTCACTTTGTATTGTGAAGAAAATCAATATTATTTGCTTAGATTACCAAAAGTGACAAATTCTTTGAAATATGTGAAATGATTTGAGTGGTTGTAATAGGAACTTAGAAAAGAGCAAATAGATTTTTACACCATTACAAGCATGACATCAAGGTTTTGAGCACCTGACTTGGGAAGAAAAGTCTTTGCTTCATTAAATTGATAACATTTTGGAGAGAAAGCATGAGCCTGCGATGATAAGCAGCTACAAATGTGGAGCAAATTCGCTCTTATACTCAGACTTAAAGTTTTGAATTCCACTCTGAATACCCACAGGGATGTTTTAAAAAGTAATCAAACGTTCCACAAGATGTTTCCAGACACGAGTGTAAATGTAAAAGAGTGGAAATAATTTAAAACTCTACATCGTGTTTTTATGTATTAGTTATAATCATTAAGACTGTTTTACATCTGACTTTCATACCCACGATTCTGCCCATGCATCTTGCTTCTACAAAGGCCATATTTCATGCCAAAATTGCCAGTTCCACGAACTTCAAAATCCTCATCTCCATTGCTTCTCTGCATCCCTTGTTCATACTTTTTCTGGACTTTTTTTTTTCTATATTATTAACTGTTAATGAGTCTCCTTATATTTCTGTGATTACTCTTGGTTGACTTATTTTATTTTATTTTTATCTTATTTTTGCTCACCGATCCAGGCTTGCTCTTTGTTCTCTCCTGTCTCCTGAGTGCCCGAATCTACTTCCACAGCCTCAACTACTGCCTGGAGGGTGGAACTCCAGGAAGGATACTTCTCCTGGGCTTCAGATGTATTATTTTCAGTTGTAGACATCTCATGAAATTGGGAATATTTAAGAAAAAATTCTTGCAAACTCATAAATATGATTCCACTCTATTTATAAAAAATATTCCTATAAGACACATCTTTATGTACAGTATCTGTCTCTGTGATCAGTTGATACATTTATGAAGACATATTGTGTTTCTTGCTCATGAGTACTAAAGAATTTCTCCTAGAACCATTAGTAGCTTCTCCCTCCCCTAAAGGGTCAAAACTATGCAGGACCCCTACTCTCATGTCTTCAAGTGATAAAATCTGGAAAGCAGCCATGTACAGAGGTTTGAGTTGTGAATCTTTTTCTACTTGTTTCCAGGTTCTAAAAACCTGGTCTTGTTCATTATAGGCCCAGTCATAGGGGTTATTGATGCTTTCTGGAATCATTAAAACTGTAGTACCTCAGTCTCTACTCTAACTTTTTGTTCAGTCCTCCAATATCTTTTTAACAAATTCTCCATATTAAATTCCCTCCTTAAAAACAAAACAACAAACTGTAGTTTCAATTTTCCTGATTTGACCCTGAACAGAAACAAAATGTGTAACCACTACAGTTTCTCACTTTTTGTCTCCCATTACACTTTTTATTTTATTTTATTTTATTTATTTATTTTTGAGTCAGAGTTCCACTCAGTCACCCAGGCTGGAGTGCAGTGGTATACTCATAGCCACCTCAGTCTCGATCTGCTGGGCCTAGGCGATCCTTCCTCTTCAGCCGCCCAAGCACAGGCAGGTGCCATCATGCCTGGCATTACACTCTCTTAATAGGGGCTTTATTATATCAAAGTTCTTACTTAAAATGTAATCCATTTATCCATCTTTTCAATCATAGTAGGCTTTTTTTTGTGCATATGTACGAAATCCATCTTGTCCTGAGGTCAGGAGTCTAGTCTTCCATATTAAGCTTGGAGAATTTATTTTCTAAAAAAATCTAATTTTTGTGTGTGTGTAAGGTCTGAAGAGATTTTCTTTCCTTTTTAGTAAGTATATAATTATGACCTGGAACAATTTCTTTTCTTTGAAATACCACTTTTCCACATTGCCCTTTCCAGCAGCTCCATATTAAGTCCACCATTTCTAGTTACATGGTTTGTTTCTGAATTCTTTGTTATGTTCCATTGTTCTCTGTTTCCATCCTTCTGTCAAAGACACACTATCACAATTAATGTGGTTGTACTCAGTAACAAGCTCCCAACTGTAATTTGACCCTCTAATTCAATTTGGAGAGAATTAACACCTTGATAGCATATAGAAACACAAATAAGACTTGAGTTACTTTTTTTTGAAGAGCCAACTTTCGGTTTTATTGATTTCCTCTTTTTTGTTTTCAATTTGATTTCTGTTCCTATTTTTATGTTTTATGTTTTTACTTTTGCTTTTGTCTTAAATTATTCTTTTTTCTCTAGTTTCTGCATATAAAAATTAAGTTAATGATTATAGATCTTTCTTGGTGTTTTAAATATATGTGTTTGATAGTATAAATTTGCCTCTAACATTGTTTTTGCTGAATAGCAAATAGTTTAATAAGATGCCTTTTTCTTTTAATTTAGTACAAATATATCAATATTCTTGAAATAAATTCTTGACTCATGAGTTAGAGGAATGTTTGTAATTTCTAATATTTTCAAACTTTATAGTGGTCTTTCTGGTATTAATATCCAGTTTAATTCCAGATGGTTTGAGAATTTTATTCTTAAACTGGGTCACCATCCCCCCAAAACTATGTTGAATACTTAACCCTCAAGATCTCACAATGTGACCTTATTTATAATAAGGGTTATAACAGATGCATTTAGTTAAATTGAGGGGAAGTCATATTGGAGTAAGGTGGGCCCCTAATTCAATATGAATAGTATCCTTATATGAATAGACTATGTAAAGACACAGAGGCACAAAGGAGAATGACATATGATGACAAAGGTAGAGATTAGAATTATGCAGCTGCTATCTAAGAAAGGCCAGAAATTGCAAGCAAACCACCGGAATTTAGGGTGAGATCAGGAAGGATTCCGCTGACAGATTTCAAAGAGAGCATGGCCCTGTCACCACCTTGATTTTGGACTTTTAGCCTCTAAAAGTGTGAGATATTATATTTCTGTTGTTTAAGCCAGCAGTTTATGATGATTTCTTAAGACATTCCTTGAGGAAAGAAACAAGCCCTTAATATATTATTCATAGTTATTTTAAATTCTCTGCTCAATAATTTCAACATCTGTCTCCATGTGGATCTGCTTTTGACATGCCTTTTGTCTTTTCAGAATTTGGGATTTTTATTTTGTTTTATTTTGCATTTGAGCATGCTTTATAATTTATTTTGGTTCAAAGTTGATCATGTTTAATTTGGTAAAAGGAACTGATGCATTTAGATCTTTGGTATGAGGAATTAAGTTTTTCTTTCTGGGAAATGGATTGTGTTTAATGTTTTGCAGTTACAGATACCAGCAGCTACAAATTCGTATAGCATCCAAGTTTGTATCTTTTCTCTTTATTTTTGGACTTTTCTATGTGTTCCTCTTCAGTGAGAGTCTGTGTCCTGCAATTCTTTGACTGTAGTCCACTGTTTTATACAATAGCATGACCTGTTAAGGTGTGGTAAGGTATGAGAGAGAGGGTGCATTTTTAAAAGTTCCAATAAATTGGACTCACAAGTGTATTTTTTTAGTGGCATAGTTTATTTTCCCCCGTAACCTATTCTCATCATTTCCAATCTTTTTTTTTTTAAGTCTTAATCCTTATTGACTATGCTTTTTTGATGAAACAAGGCTGGAAAGAGCTGACATATATAAAGTTTGCTGGCCACAGCTGAAAATAGTCTTCTGTTTTAAAATACACATTTTAAGATTTTTTTTTAAACTACTCGTATGCGTTTTTTTAATGGAAAACAGTAAATGAAGTTCAGGTTTTGCTCCATATGTGCTAGAATCAAGTGTTCTGTATTGTTCTTATGTTCAATGAATGGGCAATATAATTGGAAAGTTTGGAAATTGTCAAACTATAGGAGTCGAAAATAGAGTCTAACCATTTGCTCATGAAAGAGAAATGGAAGTAAAGTAGAATTAATGTTTTTGAAGATGGAATTAAGAAGGTATTAATGAAGTCAAGGAGATTAACTGATTCTCAGAATGGTTAATCAAAGGTAGAATAAAAAGATATTAGAAATAAGTAAGAATTATCCATTACAGGAAATCTAAGGTCAGGAAGATATTGAAAATGTCCTCCAAATTTACGTGGCAGTGTATAGTAATGAAATCAATTAAAAAATCTATCAATGATATATCTTGTTAATGTAAGGCAGTAACCAAAAGGTAGAAAAACTGTATCAAGTTAAGAAATAAAGTTTAAGCCGGGCTCGGTGGCTCAGCCTATAATCCCGTGCCTTTGGGAGGCTGAGGTGAGTGGACTGCCTGAGTCCGCGGGTTTGAGACTCGCCTGGGCAGCGAGACCTCATCTCTGCAATAAATCAAAACATCAGCCGGGTGTGATAGCGCATGCCTGTTATTCTGGTTACTCGGGAGGCTGAGGTGGAAGGATCGCCGGAGCCCAGCAGGTTGAGGCTGCGGTGGCCGGGAGTGGCCACTGCACTCCAGTCTGGGCAACAGAGTGAGATTCCAACTCAAAAAAAAAAAAAAAAAAAAGAAATAAAGTTTATAAAGATCAAAGTATTATATACAAATAAGTAATGTCCAAGTGTTACAGCAAGTATAAGTGAAATTAAAGAAGAGCTCATCATCGATGTGAAGAAAGTCAGGACATTTTATCAAAAAGTTCAGCTGTACCATAAGTGAGTCAGTCAGGACATCAGTAATTCAAGTTGAGGCTTGAGACAGTTTTAGGCGCTGAAATATAATAGATGTTCATGGTTTATAACATCATGAAATATATAGATTACTGAGGACACAGATTTTTTTCACATAGAGCATTTTTTTTTCTTATTTCCATTAGTTATTGTGATAAGAGATTATGAAAAGAGATCTGATTTAGATGGTGTGAGGAGAGATAGTCGTCACAGATAAAGACATCGTCAAGCTGAAACAAGAACACTAGATTCCTAACTGTGTTAGGAATATGAATGTAATTATGTTTCTGTTGTGTGTGCATGTATGAGTGGTATATGTTGATTCTGGAAGGTATGCAGGAAAATGTGTTATATTTAGAAATGACTACAAATGAGGAGGCCTTGAATGAAAATACTTGGTGAATTTGTCAAATATAAGGCCATTGCAACTGAGTCACAGGGAGTGACCAGGAGAAGAATACCAATTTGGTGCCAGAGAAGTAGACAGAAACCTAATCATATGGATTTTAAACCTGTGTTAAACACCCTAAAGGCGGTGAAAGCATGGATTCATGTGATCAGATTTGCATTTTGAAAAGATCACTGGTGTTAACAGAATTTCTCCAGGGCGGATTTATCATATTTAAGGAGACGAAATAGTAAGAATTGCTAGAACAAAGGATTTTTTAAAAGCAAATCCAATATTCATTGACCTCTCACATTTCAAAAACCCACATGGCAAATTTTTTGAGAAATATAAAAGAAAAAAATAGAATGAAGAAGAAAATAAAAGTGAAAGGAGGAATTAGGTCTTACATTTTTATCAGAGGAAAGGAGAGCAATGCAACATTTATGACATTTAACAATTCTCATGGAACTATTAATGCATAGGTAAACAACAGATGGAAATTCAAAATTTGAGCCTTGTCTTGGAATCAAGGCAGTGAAAAACATCATTTCTGGTCAGAACCAGAATACTCAAAGCTGAGGCTTATTTGCCCTCCTGGACTCTGAATTTGGAAGTAACAATAAGTGCTGCTTAAGGTTCAGAGAGGAATTAGTAACAAACAGTCTCAATAGACAAATCCAAGAGCTTTGTAATCTTGCAAAGGATGTAGAGCATCATGATAAATACATGGAAAAAATGGCATTGTGGGTAGCACAAAGCATGAGCTTTGCTTGAAGAGTTTAAAATTGTAAATAAGAAGCATATAGCTTGCAGAAGAGAGTGGAGAGGTTGTCCTCAGGCAGCCCAGTTGCAATTAAACCTTGAGTATCTAGAAAAGCAACGTACAAAGAAGCTAGACATTAATCATATAGAACGGACTCCAGGGAAGACTTCTCGAGATTTGCTGCAGAATTTTGATCATTGGTGTTTCCATCTATTAAAAGTGTAGCCTTGGATAAATTAGTTATCTCAATGCCTTCATTTATTCATACATATAATATGAATAAAATAATACTGAATTTGCTAATTGGACTCTGCTTTCAGTTTTTTTTAATTGAAAAAACTTTAAGTGGGATTGATGAATCATGCGACAGTTCTATTTTTTTATTTTTTGAGGAATTTACATACTAGTTTCCATATTCATGACATCATTTTTAAAACTTATCAGTAGTATACAAGTGTTCCAACTTGTTCACATCTCTGCCAACAAATGTTACTTTCTTTTTTTTTTAATAATAACCACACTTATGTGGGTGAGGTGATATTTCATTTGGTTCAAATCTGCATTTCTCTGATGATTAGTGATGAAAATCTTGCACTTGGTCATTTGTATCGCATCTTTGGATAAATAGCTATTTAAATTATTTTTCTATTTTTAAATCACATTGACTTTATGTTTTTGAGTTGTAAACATTCTTTATACATTCTGGATATTAACATTTTATAAGATATAGAATTTGCAAATCATTCCATAGGTTGCCCTTTTATTCTGTTGATTGTATCATTTGATGTACAAAAGTTTTTAAATTTGATATAATCTCATTTGTCTATTTTTGCTTTTGTTGCCCACCCTTTTGATATCACACTCAAGTAATTATTGCCAGGTCTATTTGTCATGAGGTTTTTTCTGTATTTTCTTCTAGGCATCCTATAGCTTAGTGTTCAATCCATTTCAAGCTGACTTTCATATGTGATGTGAGATAAGGATCCACATTTATTATTTTGCCTATGGATATCTAGTTTTCCTAATAACATTAGTTGAAAAGACTGTTCTATCTGCATTAATTTATTTTGCCACCCTTGTTAAAAAGCATTTGACCATACTATATGTCAGAGTTTACTTCTGGGCTCTCTATATTATCCTATTTGTCTATATTTTTATCTGTAGGCCCGTACCACGTTGTTCAAATTATTGTAGCTTTGTAATATGTTTTGAAACAAAGAAATGTGAGCTCTCCAACTTTGTAGTTTTTCAAGATTGTTTTAGCTATTGAGGGTACATTAAGGTTCCATATATATTTTAATGTATTTCTATTTCTGAAAAAACAAACAAACAAAAAACGGTTTAGGTTTTCACTGGGATTGCAGTAATTCTACAGCTACCATTGAGTAATATTGACATTCTTGCAATAGTGAGTCTTCTAATCTATGGACATAAGAGATATTTCCATTATTTGTATCTTCTATAATTTTTTCAGCAATTTTTTTTATTTCTTGTGTTCATATCTTCCATCCCCTTGGCTAAGTTTACTTCTAAGTATTTTATTCTTTTCCAGCTTATTGTAAATAAAATGACCTTAATGTTTTTCTGATTGTTCATGATTTTCTTTTTTGGTTTTTTTTGTGTGTGTGTGTGTTGGATTCTCACTCTGTCACCCAGACTGGAGTACACTGGCACACTCTTGGCCACTGCAGCCTCAACCTGCTGGGCTCCAGCGATTCTTCCACCTCAACCTTCCAAGTAGCTGGAACTATAGGCTCACACTGCCATGCCCGGCTAATTTTTGATTTATTGTAGAGATGAGATCTCACCCGGTTGCCTGGGCGGGTCTCAAACCGATGGACTTAGGCAATCCACTCACCTTGGCCTCCCAAAATGCTGTGATTACAGGCTGAGCCACTGAGCCAGGCCAATGATTTTCATATAATGCAGTTAATTTTTGTGTGTTGATTTTGTATACTGAAACTTTGCTGAATTTTTTAGTTCTAATAGTTTTTGTCAGATAATCTTCAAAGTTTTCTATGTACAAGTTCATGCTATCTGTAAAAAGAGTTAGATTTACTGGTTCCTTTCCAATGTAGATGTCTTGTATTTCATTCCCTTGCTTAATTGATCTATGCAGAAATTACAATGCTATATTAAATACTAGCAATGGTAGTAGGCATTCTTGTCTTCTTTCTATTTTAAGGAAAAAATGGTCACTCTTTCACCACTGAGTATGATATTAGCTGTGGGTTTTTCATATGGTCTTTGTGATGCTGGAGTAGTTTACTTCTGCTCATAGTCTGTTGAGTCTTTTTGTTACGAAAGGTTGTTGAATATTGTTGAACGCTTTTTCTGCCTCAATTAAAATGATTTTGTGTCCTTTATTTTGTTAAAGTGATGTATTATATTGATTGATTTTCTTAAGTTGAATCATCTTTGCAAGGGATAAATCCCACTTAGTTGTGGTATATAATCTTTTAATGTGTTGTTGAATTCAGTTTGCTAGTACTTTCTGAGGGTTTTTGTATCAATATTCACCAGGGATATTAGTCTAGTATTTTCTTGAAGTGGGTTTGTCTGACACTGGTACCAGGATAACTTTGGCCTCATAGGATAAGTAGAATAAGCTAAGAACATTTCCCCTTCTTCAACTTTTTGAAAAATTTGAAGAGGATTGTTATTAATTCATCTTTAAATGGTTGGTAGAATTCTTTAGTGAAGGCTTTGGAGGCTTTTATTTGTAGGGAGGTTTTGATTACTGATTCAATTTATTTACTAGCTATTCACTTGTTAATATTTTATGTTTCTTACTGATTCAGTCCTGTTAGGGTATATGTTTCTAGTAATATATATATTTCTTCTAGGTTCTTCAGCTTATTAGCATACAATTGTTCATTCTTTATTTCTTCTAGGTTATTCAGCTTTTTAGCATACACTTGTTCATTCTTTATTGATCCTTTTATTTTGTGGCATTGGTTGTAATCTACCTTTGTTCATTTCTGATTTTAGTTATTTGGGTCTCTCTCTCTCTCTCTCTCTCTCATAAATCTAACAAAGAGTTTCTTAATTTTGCCTAACTTTTCATGAAAGCAATTCTTAATTTTATTGATTTTTTACATTGCTTTTTTAGAATCACATATACTTAACTGCAGTTAGCTACATGACCATGAAAGACACCAATATTTGTGAGATTGTATTAAGGTGTAACATGTGATTTTTCACCCAAGTTAAAAAAAAAAAAGATCCTTTTGTAGTTTCTTTGGCATGATGATTGGGAGTTCACAGGTGCATGTGTGAGATGAGACAACTTTAAACTTTGTTACAATGTGGGCACATTACCCATCTGACAATAAAAAAAAGAAAACAAAAACTCTTAAAGCAATATTATTATTAATAAATTGAATTATTTTGGTTTTTTAAAAATATATAAATAACTTTATTTTCGACATAGCCTTTATAAATATATACTTAGAAGATATTTTATGTTTTCCTACAAATACAGTCAGACTCAAGTCTTACTTCTCCTAGGTGTGGCTTACATTTAACTATCTTAATTTTTAAATAAAACATTATCATGATTATCAGAGGTTGCTGTTTAATCAGAATTCTCAGGAGTAAGACTTCCAAACATTTTGTCTTGTTGACCTACTGAGATATAAATGGGGGCAATATCTCACTAAGAACTTTTGCTTTCCAGAAAAATGTTAATCACTAAATATTACTAATGATTCACACATGGTTTGATTTAATCTTTTTTTTTTTTTTTTACTATTTATTATATCATACCATAGTTCCTAAAATTTCATTGGCTTTTTTTGACAATACACTTTTCTAATCTTCCTTAGACTCGAAGTCTGTGTCTTTGAAAGCTAAACTTCCTTATATTGCCCAATAAATGCTGACATTCAATAGAATTCTTAAGTTTTTCCATGATACCACTGTATGTGTGTTTTTTTTAATTTTTCATTATTTTATCTTCACCTACAATTTCAAAAAATACCTATAAAAAGAAGCAAGAGATTTAGATTTTAGTATAATATAATTCAGTGGCAACAACCCATGATATTAATTAGAGATAAATGGTGATATAAAATAAAATAAACATTAATCTAAGAGTGACAAAGATAATACTCAAACAATTATTCAATTAATTATATAAGATAGGTAAATCTGTAGACAGGTAAATAGGTAACTTGATCATTCTGAAATTCATTTTGTTAGGTCAAAATCTCAGCACAGCCTCCAAAACATTAGCTCAGATCAGGAGGTCTGTGATCTGATGCCGTGTAAAAGATGCGGAAAATTGCATAGAAGTTAGATTGGAAGATATCGTTTATTTAAAAGTAAATTGGATAGAGAGGAGATTCACCTCCCCAAAATAAGGGAGGGAGAGAAGCTTAGGAAAACATGATCGCCATAGCTCAAAGAGTCATATGGCCAGACCAGAGCTTAGCAAAACATTGTGTTGAATGCTTTTAAACTTTCCCTTTGATGGGGATAGGGTGTTAAGTTGATTGGGTTGTGGTCTATTTCACATCATCAGGAAGGGAACAGGTAAGCACAGATACTGATGTCAGGTGATAACAGGCAGATGGGTGGGCTAGTCACATGACTGCTGCCATGATGATGGGGTCTGTCTGTGTCATGAAGGTCACAAAAGGCTGATTAGGTTAACTTGACTTAGGCAAATACTTGAAATAGAAAAGCAAATTAGTAAAACAAACTAAGGAGGGTTGTAAAACAATTATCAATAGTTAAGGTTCTGCCTTGAATAGTGATTGGAGGATAAATTAAAGACAATTGATAGAAAAACATGAGAAAGCTAAAAATGTTAAAATGGCTGCTTTTTTGACTATGTTACCTCCATCTTATGTCTTTCACATTTTTATTATCAGGTAAGTTGAATTAAATGTAATACATTGATTAATACAGTTAGATAAGATTTAAAATGCATAATTGAGAAGAACTTGTTAAATTATATGATTATATTTACGACTATTTCAGAACATCTGGCATATTGATAAAGGAAAAAATAAGGATTTATCTATATGGTTTGACATCATTTTGGTTGGATTCATAGAAATGAAGATATCCCCATTTTTTAATAAAAAATTCTGGGAGGAGGGAGAAATTTAATATTAAATATTAATTTTATTTCCTAAATGTATTTTGTCTAATATTAAATTAAAAGTTACTATAGAGGAATAATTTTATCAATACATTTTATTGTTTATAAATTATACTTTGTAGTTATATAAGAACAAAATATGTAGAACATTTTAAAAAATACTTAATATGATTTATGTTAAATATGTTTAAAGTAGTTCAATGTTATGTCTTCATTATATGTATGTATAGCTAATATAAATGACTGAGTGACTCCATTGTATCTGAATTACCCCTTAAAAAAAGTTAGATTGATATTTAGGTGGATTTGACCGACTCAAACTAATTTAGAATTATTTGATCAATTGCATTTAGTGATTAATTACATATATTTCATACATACAAAAAACATTAGGTTGAGTATAACCTTGGGTACATTTCTGATAATTTCTTCTTTGAATATCATGCTTCCGACATCTGATTAGATAAAACATTCTTCTTTTTTATTTATGCAGTCTCAAAGATACTTATTTCACATACTACTTGTCTTTTAAAAATTAATTATATTAACTATATTTTCTCCATGGGGTTATGTTATTGCTCTACATAAACATTTTTGAAAAGTTATCCCTATGCAACACTGTCAGATCACATTATTTTATCCCTTTGAATATGTGTAATGAATAATGAACACAAGAGTATTTATGATGGTGAGAGGGAATAAATTAAGTACTCACTTGCATACCAGAGAGGTACATATTTCCTCTGAATTTAGCTAGACTTGGGCAGGAGGGTAAAGAGACTAATGTTTTTCTCTAAGTGTGCTATTTATCAACCACCACAGCGGCTCAAAGCAATTTTGTTCTCACTTCATGTCCCAGGGGTCCCAATATAGATTTTCATTTTGCCAGCTGGAAGGAGCCTGAAAACTTTACCTGACGCTTAGTCTAGAGCAGCTGCTGGTCCTCATTGACTGAGCAAGTAATCATTTTACTGCTGCTAAGATGGAGAGGTGACCTATCTTATCAGTGACCCTGTAATTAATTTCCTTTTTGTATGACACTAACCTGTTCTTCTGAAGAACAACAGAAGTTGCCTGGGTTAAACAATAAGTATGGATCACTAGCCACATTTTCAAATGAAATTCACAGTTTATAGGTGAACACAAATAAGCATGGAGCTTCTTCTAAGCAGAATTCTGCAGAAGACCCCACACACACACACACACACACACACACACACACACACATCTCCCTCATATTGCTTAAGAGAAGTCCCTTATGTATTTACTTTCACTCCCAGACTGTGCTTTTTATTTGAAAGTGTGACTGGTGATACAGACTTTTCATTATTTAACCAAACATCTTCTTTTGTTCATGAGCAGTGTGGCTTAATGTGACAAAAGAAATAAATAAATTACTGTGTCATTCTTATGCTAGGTCATCTCTCCACTTTAGTGATGTGTGTGTGTGTGTGTGTGTGTTCGTTCTGCTTAGGAGAAGCTCCATATATATTAATGGTTGTTGTTAGGGCCAACAATTGTATGTATGTCTCGTTTTCTTGCTTACTTATGTTTTTAATGTCACTTATTGATGTTTATTAAAGTAAAAATCCACTCATTGAATTACTTGTTTGACTTAAGTCCCCTTAGGTAAACTATCTCCAATATTTTATAAACAAATATCTTCATCTAACTTCACCAAAAAAACACTTCCTTAGGACCTGTTTTGTGAACATCAATATGCCAGATAATGGGACTGCAAAGATGAATAAACACCATGCTTATTTTTCAAACTAAATTACTCTATGAGCAACACTGAAATCATTCATGTGCTGAGCAATAAGAATAAATCAAAGCAATTATATTTTAATCATTTCAATTAAAATAATTTATATCAAAATGTAAAATGCCAGTAGTATAAACTTCACTCTTGAAGAGATCTTTCAATTTATTTAATATTTTTCTAGAACATATATCTGTTTCAATTACATATATAACCGCATAGGAAACCACACTACAACTTCACGACATACAAGTTCTTAACCATAAATGTGGCCAAAATTTCTGGCTTACAAAATATTCATTACAGCTACATTTAATAGTCAGATATAAAGACATTTGAGTGTCCCATAATAAATACATAAATTTGATAGATGTTAGAGTGACTGTTTTTAACAATCTTCCATGGAAAATTCTTAATCATATGAAAAATACTTACGTTAAGGAAAAAAAACAGAAAATAATCCCAGCTATTCAGAGGCTGAGGTGATGTCCATGTCCTAATCCTCAGAACCTGGGATATATTATTTTATGTGACAAAAGGACTTTACAGATGTGATTAAGTTTATGATTTTGAGATGGAAATTTATCCTGAATTACACAGGTGGGTCGAATGTAATCACATGACAACTGATGAGTAAAAGAATCATGCCAGAGAGGCAAGGTCAGAGTGATGTGATATGAGAAAGACTTGGCTGGCCAGTTTTGACTTTGAAGATGGAGAGGAGGGCAGGAGCCAAGCAATGCAGGTCTCTAGAAAATAGAAAAATCAAAAAAATCTAGATTTTCCTCTAGAACCTTCAAAAGAAATGCAACACAGTCTAAACCTTGATTCTAGTGCAGCATATCTAATTTGGACCTCTAACCACCAGTAGTGTTAGATAATCAACAGTACAGTATTATTTTAAGGCACTGCACTTGTAGTTTGCTACAGCAATAACAGAAAACTAATACTAAACAAATAGGTACCTATAGTAAAGAAATTAATTTGACCCTCTGTTTTTCAAACAGATTTTACTATATCACACCTTTTGTATCTACAATTACTAAAATATTTTTGTACATCTTTCTCTCTGTGGAATGTATGTTTTAATAAAATTGATGATGATAAATACACATATTTTGAAAATAATATCCTAGCAGTGTATTTATGTCACTTTAATCAGTTTCAGATTTATACACACACACCCACGTGAACAATTTACCAAAGTAATTTTTACTTCAACATTTTATAAAATGCATTAAATAATGAATTGGTGAATAAAATATATAAATAAGCAATATTAACCTTAAATAGTTATTATAAAATGTAGGTGATGTTATTATACCAACATCATTAAGTACATATATGGAATTTATGATGCTATGTAAGAGGACTTGAAGGAAAAATATGTAGTGATTAATTCATCTCCCATGTTTATTTACATCTAGTTAAGAAATGGGCAAAGTAGTCAGATCAAAATATTTGTTTTATTATGATAAAATTGGATAGCAAAAAATAGCCAAGATACAAAACCATCATAGTTTTTATACTCCCTTTAATATTAAATGTACTTGTTTTATCACAGAGAGGTTGAAATCATAGACCTCAGTTTAGTAAAGTTAAAGAATATTGGTGAAGAAAGTAGAAGCCCTCTCCCTGTGAACAGATAAATCATACAGGAAGAATGGAAAAATCTCAGTCAGCTATGGTTGGTTCTTTCTTCCTAGTGCAAAAATAATAGAACTCATAATAGGCTGGAATCTAGCAAGATCCCACATGAAAACAAAGAATGAAAAAATTGAAGTGTCTCCCAGTAATGTGAAATGCAATGAGCAAATCAGGTTATTTTATGTACCATGAATATTTGTGAGGCTATATGGGAGGATAACTAATTTAAATCAAATTATCTCTGAAAATTGTGGGGTTTCTTCTTCTGATAGTTTATGAAAATATGAATAACTATTATAGCTTGGAAGTTAGGTTTTTTGCTTAAATCTAATAGCCTAAAATTTAGTGAAAACATAATTTCTCTAGTTGGCTTGAAGGACGATATAGTGAATGGTCACCATTTCTTGAGTACTAAATCATATTATGAAAGCTGTATTAGATGAAGACAATTAGAAAAAAAAATAATGAAGAACTAAGGAAGGGCTTTACTAGAATAAAGACCAAAGTAATTCTGAAAGTAAATCAGTGCTCAGATTTTTTTGTGTGTGTGTTGCATAAAATATCAGTGCTTGCCCAGGTTGATTCAAGAGAGGAACACTATTTAAAGAACCTTGAAACATAAGCAGACTTTACTTTTTAATACCTCACATTTCAAAAATTTTATTTTGCTCTGCAGTTTATTGAATGCTTTCAGTTCTTAATCTAAAATTTTGAAGATGTCATAGATATCCAAGGAAAGCAAAGAACCAGTGAGTCTGAATGACATCTTTTAAAGGACCTACATTAAGACATCACAGTTTCTGAGGATGCAATGGAAAGCTTTGTTGTGGGAAAAAACCCAAAAAAACCACATACAAATTGGAATAGTATCATTGTCATATACTATTCATGTGAATTCTAGTTTAATTTCCATGCTTTAAGAAAAAAACAATCATACCACAACTAATATGGAGAAGCTATCAAGGCTACAGTAAGGAAAGTTCATTAGAATTTTGGGGGGCCATTTTGTACTCTGCTTCTTTCTTCATCTTTTTTGTTGTTGTGCTTGTTTGGTTTTTAATAAGCAAACTAAGATTTAGTAAAACTAGTGATAGAACTAGTGATAGAACTCATGTTGAGATAACTTTTAAAAAATACACTTAAAGCTATAGTATTTAAGAAGAGTGGAATTAAAGTCCTTAAAAATATTTCATATATCTCAAATACTATTCCAATTTGTATGCTTTTTTTTTTTTTTTTTTTGGCACTAGGGGTATAAGTAGGCATTTGGAATCATTCTCAACTTTTTTGTATAGAAATCTGTAACTTATAGCTACTACCAACTATTACATTTCATTTGTCTACTCAATTAGAAAATTAATAAAAAGAATGAAACATTTATGTTGTGTTAAAGCTATAGTTTGATTAGGCTGTCTGGAATAATTAAATTGTTCATTGAAACCATGAATTTCAAATTATCACTAACTTGAACCTGGACAATCAAGTTGGGTGCTGAAACACACACATATCTAAAGTGTTACAAGTATTTTGGCATGAAAGAAGAAAATATGGACCAGTGTGTTTTCTCACTTCAGTAATTCCAATTACAACATAAAAAACTGTATGTAAACTAAATATACCACATTTTTTTAGATTAAATTTTTATTTTTAATTTTATAGACAGTAGCATTACTCATTTTACTTGAAAAAAGCTACAAGCACATGTACACACATAAAAACATATAATACATATTCATGTATTTATGTAATGTGATCAACTAGAAAATATTATTGTATAGTGACATCTGGTTTCATCAGTCATTTTGTAAACATGATGGAAAATATGTTGAGATAAAATGAAGCTGTATTATTTATCTGTTTTTCTCCTTGCAGTTAAAAATATACAATAAAAACACCACCACTTGATTGTTGATGTCTCTCTTCAATTAGCATAAAAGGAAATTGATTTTTTTTTTATTGGCTTAAGGGGGCAAAACAACAGAGAGTTGTTTTCTTCTTCCAGCTGTATTTCTATCAAATCCACTTTTACTGCAAACTATGTTTGAATCTTAGGCAAGCTATTTTCATTATTATAAGACAGAAATAATTTTCAATTGAAACTCTCTATGCTCCCTTAAGGAAATATATTAGCCACCACATGGTGGTTTAAGTGCATAATTACCCCTTTTTTCACTCTTTCCATGTTATACATCCAGGTGGGTGGTCTTTAAACACTCAAGTAGTTATTCCAAGGGCACTGAACACATGCAAGTTTAGCTCTTCTACTGAGTTCAAAGATGGATTATATTAAATCATGTTTGGCTTTACATGAAATAGCTTGAAAACAATCTGAAAGTTTTGCTTCTTCAATGAGTCATTCTCCACTGAATGACAAAGTCAGATAAATGATAACCCTTCTGGAAGAAAGGATGTTACTAAAATAAACATTCCAATCACCCAGGAGAAGCAGCAGGACAATAAGAAAAATGTTCTTCTTAGATCTGTTAGGTACTGAATACTGGGAAAATATAAAAAGACATCAAGATCCTTTGAAATAGAGATAAATTCTGACTACCTTGTAACACTAAGAGGTACACTTTTTCTGATTACACTTTTAACAAGTCACATTATTAGTTATTTATAGTGAAAACGATAAAAGTGTATATCTGTTATGTACAGTGCTTATAGTAATACTCAGGTAACTTGATCATGATTATGTGAACAATCTTTCATAGACAGGAATTAAAACTCTCAACGTTAAAGCTTCTCTCTCAAGTCTTAGGTTGTTCTATTCTCAGTTCTAGATGCCAGTAAACATATACCATCTTTGGGGACACAGACCAAATATACGTAATTAGCATTTATTCAACAGAAGCAAACTGTCCTTGGGAAAATGCTGCTATTGAGAAAATTTAAAACTGACCTATGTGTTCTTCTATGTGTGATTCTTCTCAAAGAAAATACACTCTTCTCTCTGCATATCTAACATATTCACTATATGAAACAAGTGAACAACATATAAAAACAGAGTCCAATCCCACCTTCCCTTCTTCATACAATATCATTTGTCAAATTACATCCAACTCAAGAGGAAAAGAACTTGCTATCTTTAAGATTACTCAACAGAATCAATTAAAGGTAATAATACTGGCACAAGGGAAAGGATAAAGCAGCCCATCACTCCAAAAGTAGCTATCATAAGTAGAAAATGCTTCAGAAAATACTTCAAAAGGAGCAAAAATTATCAGCTTTTTCCCCAAAGTTATTTGCTTACTATAATTGTGACATTACTTTTGGCTTCAAGAATGTTCCAGTAATAACTTTATTATTTTCAAGCTTTTAAAATTACAATTATTTAGTTAATATGAAACTTGTTTGTGTTCTTCGGTATTTTGGTATTAATTGATATAAAATGAGTTGAGAGTATTAGTAATATAATTTTAACACTGAATCATATAATTTTCAAAGTAAATACTGTGAAATTAGTCAAAAACCTGCCTTGCTGCTTAAATATATTAGATAATTTTCTGTCATTTTATATATGAGTTGAGTTTTATTACTTGATGTTAGCAAAATACCTACTAATAGTAAATGTATTTTAAAAATTTCAGACAGCTTTTTTGCTCACAAGACATTTAAAAACACATTATTAGAGAATTGTCCCCCAAAAGGTAGATATAGGTAAATATAAAAAATTGTCTTATTAAATATGTTCCTTTTTTCTGATATTAAAAAGTGTTATTTAGAAGAAATATTGTTTAACTTGGAAAACCATAAGTCACAATTATCTTTTTAACTTTTAAATTTCCTGTATTGGGAAGTTCTCATTCTATGATGGATTTTATTCATATTTTATTAAGGCAAAGATTTTAAAATTCTATGTATTTACACCAATATCAAAAAGTACATGTGTGTCTGGGTGTGTATATATTTATATATGAATTTTAAAGTATTGCTATTTTCAAAATAGGGGTACAAATACATAAACAAAAAATACATCTCAAAGATCTATAATTCACAATATATTTTATTGATTTATATAATAATTGTTTGGTAGACTCATTTTCATTTTATAAAATGTAAGAAGTTATTAATTAGCAACACGATATACCCCTACTTATCACCATACACAAAAATCAGCTCCAAATGGATCTCAAAGTGAAACCTCAAACTTCAAGAATTTTAGAAAATGCAGGAGACACCCTTACAGAAATCGGAATAAGCAACCAATTCCTCATCAAAACCCCAAGTGCTTACGCCATAAGAGATAAGATAGACAAGGGGGAACTCATCAAACTGAAAAATTTCTGCAAAGCAAAAGAAACCATCAAGAGATTGGGGAGAGAGTCCACAAATGGGAAAAAAATATTTGCCAACTGCTTTGGCAAAGGTCTCACATCCAGGATCTACAAGGAACTCAAATATGCCAAAAGGAAAAAAACAAACAACCCCATTAAAAATTGGACAAAAGACATGAATAGACACTTTTCAAAAGAAGACATACAGGCAGCCAAAAGACACATTTAAAAATGCTCACTAATCATCACAGTAGTGCAAATCAAAACCTCATCAAGATGTCGCCTAACCCCAGTAAGAATGATCATCATTAATAAAACAAGAAACAACAGATGCTGGTGAGGATGTGGAGAAAGGGGACCACTTCTACACTGTTGGTGGGAATGCAAATTAGTTCAACCTCTATGGGAAACTTAGTGTAGTGATTCCTGAAAGAACTAGAAATTGACCTTCCATAAGAACCAGCAATCCCCCTTCTGGAATAAACCTGGAGGAACTTAAACCACTCCACAGAAAAGATACCTGAACACACACGTTTATTGCAGTACTATTTACAATAGCAAAAGCATGGAATCAACTGAGCTGCCCATCGAACCTGGACTGGATAAAAAATGTGCTATATTTATATTACACAGACATAAAGAAGAACAAACATATGGACTTCACAGCAACTTGGATGGATTTAGAGTCTATAATACTCAGTGATTTATCACAGAAACAAAGAACTGAGTACTATATGTTCTCATTCATAAGTGGACCCTGAACATTTACCGTAATACTATAAGGGTTTTGCAGTAACTGAAAACTACCAAGGGAAGGTGGGGGCACATAAAATTAATAAGGGTACTTGATCTCAAGCCAGGCAAAGTGGGGACCAAAAGGAAGCCCAAACTTTATCTGTATGTTGACCACTTGTATACCTAATCCTGAATTGCACCCCACATTTTTAAGATAAAATAAATGAAAACAAATGCAATCTAATTATTTGATAATGATAATATGTTGTGCAACTGTGCTTTCTTTGAAACAGATTTGACATAGCTCAATTTTTTATATTAGCTATGTGACAAATACAGTTTTAAGTGCACTTTAGCATCTTAGCTTAATAAAACATTCACCGAAACACATAGAATAGGTTTGATATTAAAAAAGGAATCTATCAATTATGAAATATATTAAATATATACAATTGTGTATTAAATGCATTAAATTGTTTTATCTGACTGTCAAAAAACCGTATCTGTCTCTTTTAGGAATTGTTTTTCTAATCTAGTTCAAAGCTCCTCTTTGGCCAACTTTAATCTTCTGGTACAATATATTCTTACCTTTTTAACATGTTAATGTGTGGAAAAGACGTATTTATCAGACAACTTTATACTTAATTGATAACATGCAAATGAAGAGGCAAGGCTTATAAATGAATGTGTCAGTTTGTGTAATAAAGTAGCAATTACACGATAAAGTAAATATTATAGAGATTGTTTACTGAATGATATAGAAAAGTAACTATGATTGTTTCTCATCAGTGTCACACCTGCTTAGAATTAAATTGCATCAGTTTATACTACATTTTCTAGAGTGATGTTTTGTGTTTCTGACAGACAGTTGTGAATGCCTTTGTGAACTCAGCAACATTCTGTTTTCTGCGGTGAACGTTTCTATTAGTGAAAATGCATCCGTAATTTTATTTCAGACAAGCAGATATGTCAGCCAGGACACATATATATGTATCCTCTTTTTTAAAAAACAAAGTAGCCAGAAATTTTAACATTGTTAATAACTTCTAAATTCAGGCATATGGAACTTCACTTTAATATTTTATCTGAATACCACCCTTTGCAAACATTAATACCAAATAAAAACCTGTGTTTTGAATACCAGATAAAAATATGTGTTTTAGCCGGGCTCGGTGGCTCAGCCTGTAATCCCACGCCTTTGGGAGGCTGAGGTGAGCGGATTGCCTGAGCCTGCGGGTTCGAGACCCGCCTGGGCAGCGAGACCTCATCTCTACAATAAATCAAAAAATCAGCCGGGTGTGGTAGTGCATGCCTGTAATACCAGCTACTCGGAAGGCTGAGGCGAAAGGACTGCCGGAGCCCAGCAGGTCGAGGCTGCGGTGGCCAGGAGCGGCCACTGCACTCCAGTCTGGGTGACAGAGTGAGACTCCAACTCAAAAAAACAAACAAACATGTGTTTTGAAAAAAGAATATATTTTGTATTTCATAATTCTAAATTCAATTTTTTTAAGTGAGGTTAGGTGATATTTTTTTAGTGGTATGTTTTATTCTGTAAGAAAGATTTTTTATTTCCATATGTCTATTATGTAGTCATTCTTTTTTATTGTATTTATGACTGAGAGTTTAACATTCATTCTTAGAATTACAACCATTCAGTGGTCTAATGAGAGTATAAGCTTAAATCATACTTATAGTATATGTATTATTGTTATATATCATTTAAAAAATTATCTTATTTCAGGCAAAAATCAAAACTTGAAGTCATAGAAAGGAGATGATTAATATCTTTTTCACTTGGAATGTATAACTGCCTTTTAATGTTAAGGCATTAATTGGTATCTTAATTACATACTTTTCTTCCACTTCTATCCTTCCATCACTGTTTGTGTTTATGACTCTTGTCTATGAAAGGGCTTGTTTCTCTACACTAGGCATTAACAACCTAAATCTTATAAGCCACATTCATGCTGGAGTCTGTTTGTATACACCGTTTGAGTAAGAACTTTTTGTTTGTTTGTTTTGAGAGGGTTGAAACGAGGGAAGGAGAAGAAGGAATGAGAGGAAACATAGGAGAAAAACAAAAAGAACAAAACAAGACCAAGAAGGAACAAAAGAAGAATCAAGAAGCAGGAGAAGTATAGAGATCATATGTGACTTTCAAAGCCTGTAATATAAAACCTCATAGACATTTAAAAAAAAATTTTGTTGACAGCCACTGAAGTCTCTTTCCAGACCAGGTACTCCTTCACCACTTAGTACCAAATTCCATAAATTTACCTTAATTTACACCTATCCTTCCATTTTTTATTCTGAGCACATTGAAAGGTCATACATTTCTACATGATTATAAGGGTAATCCTGTGCTGTATATGTGAGTCCCTCCAACTACCTAAATCACCTTCTCTACCAATCATATACATATTTGTACATTTTTATTTTATTTTATTTTACTTTATTTTATTTTATTTTATAGTCAGTCTCACTCTGTCGTTCAGGCTGGAGTGCAGTGTCATGCTCATAGCCACCACAGCCTTGACCTGCTGGGCTCAAGAGATTCTTCCAAGGAGCTGGAACTATAGGCCCGCGCCACCATGTCCAGCTAATTTTTCGATGTATTGTAGAGATGAGGTCTCGCCAAATTGCCCAGACTGGTCTGGAATTCCTGGACTCAGTCAATCCTCTTGCATCGGCCTCCCAAAATGCTGGATTACAGACTTGAGTTATTGCCTGGCTGTGGCTTATACTTTTAAACCAGTACTTCCCCAATACCAATGAAACATAATGTCCTTATAACAAAATCCAATAAGTGCTAGAATTAGAATTTAATTTACATATTTTATACCAGACTTCTGAGTCCATGAATTTTCTATTATAACAGTGTTCTAAAAGGATAATTCCTGAGGGATCCCAAGTTTCTTTCAGAAATGTGTAAAATCCTCCTTTTCAGCTACATCTCTGAATGCTGGAGACAAAATGCTGGAGTACATAAAAACTCATCTGCTTTCTAGTAAGACAGATATTTTAAAAAGCTATAAAAATATATAAAACAGTGGCAGCTTTAACAAGATTTCCCCGTTTGGGAAATACAGTAATATTTTCATAAAATATATTATTTGTAATAACATGCAATGGATTTGTAATCACTAGTTTAAAGTAATTCAACCTACTTTTTAAAGCTCTTACTTTTAATTTCTAATAAATATTAAATAATATAACCCACATAAACAGAAACTATTTCATTTCCTGATACAGGAAAGTTTGAGAACCACTACATCATAACATGATTTCTGCTTAAGTAAAAACTAAGTTACAATAAAACTGTCCAAATATGTAGGGCAATGTTCCTAATATTAGTAATACAACCTCTTTCACACAGTTGTCTTTATATTAACATCGTGTCTCACGCAGAAAAGGTGCTGAATAAATATTAATAAACATTGATATAATGCATAAATATATTGAATTTATGAGTGAGCTGGTGAAGAAATCAAGATCAATAAGCTCAATAGATAAAAATCAGTGGTGAAGGATAAATGAATTGTGTTTGAGCTGTGGAAATTTCAGAAAATGGAATAGTTGTTTTTATTATTTGATTAAAACAAAAATATATGCTACAAAATAAAACAGTTGTCAGTCTCTTCTCACATTAACACCACAATTCCTCATGGTTTCATAACTCTGTATTTTCCTCTTTTTATGCTATTAATCACTTACCAGAATGCCCATGCTCAAATCCAGATTTGAGTAATAATATGAATTTTATTGGATGGCATAGTTTCTGACTCAGCATTATTAGCATTCCATAATGTTTGACAAATTATTAGCATTCCATAATGTTTGACAAATTAATGTATAAGCATGTATATGTTGTGAAAGACTATGCGTTTTGACAAAAAGTGCCATCTTTAAAAACACATCAATTTCAAGCACATTTATGTGAATTGGAAGAATAAATACAATTATGGACTATTATTTCTCAAAAGGCATTCATATAAAGTAAGAAAAACAAAATAAAAAGAACATGGAATATTTTTAATATATAATTACAATGAGAAAAATAATCCAAATCAGGGCAAAGAGGACCCTTAGAATTTCAAGGAAGACCCCCACTATTCTCCTAATTCTACATACTTGCATACCATGAGAATATTGTGAGTATGGATCCGGTCACCTTAATAAAGTGAATATATTAAGAAAGTCATATGATGTTTTTGGTTTCCTAGTGTTTATAAATGTTATGCTCTATTACAGTCTATTTCATGTGCAACAGCATTATGTCTAAAAAAGGAGTATATACCTGAATTTAAAAATACTTTATTGATACAAAAGCTCTAACAATCATCTGAGACTTCAGTGAGTCAAAATCGTGTTGCGGGTGGAAGGTCTTTCTTCAATGTTGATAGCTGCTGATTAATCAAGTGGTGGTTGCTGATGGAAGGGGGTTGCTATGACAAATACTTAAAATCATGCAAAAATGAGGTTTTGGGCATCAACTGACTCTTCCTTTCACAAAATATATCTCTGTAGCATTAAATGCTGTTAGGTAGCATTTTACCCACAATAGAACTTCCTTTAAAATTAGCAATTATCTCAAAAGTTATCACAGTTATATTAAATATGTTTATGTAATATTCTAAATAAATTTTTATCATTTCAACAGCATTCACAGCATCTTAACCAGAAATAGATTCCATCTCAAGAAGTCACTTTGTTCATCCATAAGAAGTGACTTCTCATCCATTCAAGTTCATCATGAGACTATAACAATTTAGTACCAACTTCAAACACCATTTCTAGTTCTAGTTCTAGTTCTCTCGCTATTTCCACTATGTCTTCATCTACTTCTGGAACTGAAATTATGTACCCTTCAAATTTATCAACCGGAGTTGGACTAAACTTCTTCCAAACTTCTGTTAGTTTTGACATTTTGACCTTCTGCCATGAATCACAAATGCTTGGAATAGTGTTCAGTATGTGAATCCCTTCCCAAAGGTTTTCAGTTTAGTTTTTTCAAATTTATCAAAGCAATTACTTTCTATGGCAGTGAGAACCTTATAAAATATATTTCTTAAATAATAAAATGTGAATGTTAAAATTACTTTTGCTTCATGGGCTATGGTTGAATATTGTGTTAACAGACATGAAAACAACACTAATCTCCTGGTACCTCTCCAAGGGGTGACCAGGTGCATTGCCAGTGAGTAGCAATATTTTGAAAGGAATCTTTTTTTCCTGAGAAGTGGGTCTTAATAATGGGCTTAAAATATTCAGTAAGCCATACTATAAACATATCTGCTGTTCGTCAGGCATTGTTATCTCATTTATAGAGTACAGGAAGTGTAGGTATAATTCTTAAGGGCCCCAGAATTTTTTGGAATAATGAGTGAGCATTGTCTTCACCTTCAAGTCACCAGTTGCATTAGCTCTAACAAAAGAGACAACTTGTTCTTTGAGGTTTTGCAGTCAGGCATTGACATTTCATTTCTAGTTATAAAAGTCATAGATGATATACTATTTCAGTATAAGGCTAATACATCTATATTGAAAATAAGCTGTTTAGTGTAGTCACTTTCATCAATTATCTTAGTTACATTACCCGAATAACCGCCTTGCTGCTTTTTTTGTCTGTTTTTTTTTCCAGTTGGAGTCTCACTTTGTGGCCCAGGCTGGAGTGCAGTGGCATGCTCATGGCCACCACTGCCTCAACCTACTGGGCTCAGGTGGTCCTTCCACCTCAACCTTCCAAGGAGTTGCAAATACAGGCATGCACCACCATGCCTGGCTATTTTTTTGTTTTGTTGTAGAGACGAAATCTCGCCAAGTTAGCCAGGCTGATCTTGAACCCCAGGACTCAGGCATTCCTCTTGCCTCTGTCTCCCAAAGTGCTGGGATTAGAAGCTTGAGTCACCATGCCTGGTTTCATCTTGCATTTTTATGTTATGAACACACTGTCTTTCTTTAAACCTCATAAATTAAACTTTGTTAGCTTCAAACATTTATTTTCCTGCTGCCTCCTTACCTCTTTTAGCCTTCATAGAATTAAAGAAAGTTATTAATAGGAATTTGCTTTCGATTCGGTTCCTTTAAGGGAATATTGTGACTGGTTTGATCTTTCCAGACCACTGAAACTTTATCCATATCAGCAATATCTGCTTTACTTTCTTATTATTTATGTGTCAACTGGAGTAGAAAAAAAATTTTTTTTTTTTTGAAGGCAGGATTTATCATGGAATAGAACTTTTAATTTCCTGCAATATATATATATATATTTTGCATGCATAGCTTTGCTGTTTGATGAAAGAACCGAGCTTTCAGCCTATTCCAGTTTTCAACAGGCCTTCCTCATTAAGCTTAATCATTTCTAACTTTTGATTGCATGTGAATGCAAATGCTATTTTACTTGAATTTGTAGAGGCTATTGTAGAATTAATAATTGGCATACTTTAATATTATTATGTCTCAAGGAATAGAAAGGCCCAAGAAGAGGGTGAGTAATAAGGCACCGACCAGTTGTTGAAGCAGCGAGATCACACATAAAATTTATCAACAGAGGGTAACCCCTTCAGGGGCCCTCCAACTGTGGGAAGTTTTCTGTCCTCTTAATAAATCCTGCTTTAAAAAATATATTTATCAACAGAGCCTGTCATCTTACATGGGCATGTTACAATAGTAACATCAAAAATCACTGATGACAGATCATGATAACAGAAAAATAATAAGAAAAAAGTTTGAAATATTTCTAGAGTTACCAGAAACACATGTTGAACACATAATATTGTTTAAAATATCACAGCCATGTTTAATGCAGTTGCCACATATTTTCAACTCGTAAAAACACAGTATCTGTAAAGAACGGTAAAGTGAAGCCCATAAAATGAGATATACCTCTATTTTCATGTACTCATTAAATATTTTAAAAAGCTATTTATCCGTTTAGTGAAACTGTTTTTTGATTGGCAGGATATCATTTCTTTTCTTAGTTGAAGAAAGTATTTTAAACATAATTATTGGCAAATTAGATTATTTTAAAGTTTTCCCTTTTTACAGAGTAACAGCGTTGCAATAATTACTGAAACAATATATTCAGTGAGTTAAATATTCCAATAAGAAAATATTGTTATAATAGCAAATTCATTTGAGAAAATATGGCGCTAACAACAGCAAACAAATTATACTAATATGCATGAAGGCATAAAATGATGTTGGCAAGTCAGATGAAGAAATCAAGTGTCTTAATAAGATAAATCTTATTTGGAACCTCGAATACACACTTCAGTTTTTCCACTGATGTTTTAAAAGATGTATTTAAGAAGTTTGTGTCTGTTAAAAAATCAGTATTTAATTTAGAGAAAATGCCAAATCAAGTGTTCCATTAGATGCAAAACATAAAAGACTCAATATATCAATTATCTTCAGCAAGGAATTAAACATACAAACTCCAATCATTTCAAAGTTATAGGTTCTATATCATAATCAGCCTCATAAACACAAATTTTGTATTGTTAAGCATTCAGACATCTGAAAATAGTCTTCTTCTAATTTTGCTTCACCCTTCCACATAGTACTTATGTTTTTTCTAATTAAACCATAGCGAAACAAAATTCTGACTAGGAAAATTTGCACAGAAATTTGATGAACTCAATTGTGAACTTCATTTTTGGAAAATCGAATTCAATCCTTAGACATCAGAACTCTACTTTAGGAAAAATTGACAGAAGAAAAGTCACATAATTCAACAATAATTCTTTTCCATTCCATTTCTAAAGTAAACGCCTTCTTTGTCTGTTCCTCTCATACACTCTCTACCATTAACATAAACCAAATCTTGTTCATCACTCAAGAAATGAGTCGCCCAGACTGGAGTGCAGTGGCCGCTCCCGGCCACCGCAGCCTCGACCTGCTGGGCTCCGGCGATCCTTCCGCCTCAGCCTTCCGAGAGGCCGGAATTACAGGCATGCGCTGCCACATCTGGCTGATTTTTTGAATTATTGTAGAGATGAGGTCTCGCTGCCCAGGCGGGTCTCGAACCCGCGGTCTCAGGCAATCCACTCACCTCTGCCTCCCAAAGGCGCGGGATTACAGGCTGAGCCACTGAGCCCGGCTAAGGAATGTATTTTTCTACAAATTTTACTATTTCTGTCTTTGTCCTTTGGTAGAATAGTCAGAATGATTGCTGAAAACTCTAAAAATTATTCTGTCATAATTCCTCATTAAAATATTCTACTAAATTATAAATAGATATAAAAAAATCAAACATTTTACCATTATCAACACCTATGTGATATATATGCTGCAAATATAAAAGTTAACCCACAAAACCGATCATGTAAATTTGCTAATTTCAGAAAAATATAAGATGAGTTTTATATCTTTCAGTTTAAGTTGTCATACTGAAGTAACAGTGGATACAAAATTCTGAGTAGTTTATAACTACACATTTTATCTTTTCACTGAAATCACATGTTATTGTAAGTGGAATTTGAGTCTTTTGTAAATTCTGAGATCCAGCTGAGGAGACATTCTCATCTGTGCATGTTACGGTACAAGTTAAAAGTAGCATTAAAGTTATGATTAGAAATCTCCTGAATGCTCTCATATTATATTTTAAAATAATATTTTTAGGTATACACTTATCTTTAAAATGCATAATTTGCAGAGACTTCAGCTTACAGCTGGTACTTGCTATCCACCAAGAGTTGATTCCAAGACCATCAAATATATGAAAATATACAGAAGCTCAAATTCTTTATATTAGTTTAAAATAACCTACAAATATCCCCAACTACTGTGAATCATCTCTAGATTATCTAAAGTACCTAATATAATGTAAATGCTACATAAACAATTGTTACATTGCATTTTACTTATATTTTTAAAATGTTCTTATTGTTATTTTTTATTTTTTCTAAACAAGTATTTATGATTAACGGTTGTATCCACAGATGTCATGGGTGAGTGTAATTTTTTTTTAATTTAGAGTTTTGCAACCTAAAAATCTCAATGAGTATGACTACTATATTCCTGGAGGGTAGAGTAATGATGAACCAAGCAATACTATAAATTTTAAATTGCACTAAATGTCATCTAGAATGATGAAATAATACATATGTAAATAGAAAAGTAGGTTATAATGGTGTGTTCTTTGTTTTGTTTTTTGTTTTTTGTTTTTTGAGTTGGAGTCTCACTCTATCGCCTAGACTGGAGTGCAGTGGCTGCTCCCGGCCACCGCAGCCTCGACCTGCTGGGCTCCGGCGATCCTTCTGCCTCAGCCTTCCGAGTAGCTGGAAATGGTGTGTTCTTTCTCAAAACTGCTGTCCCGTAATATCAGAGGACTGTAGGGAAAAGACGGTCAGCCCAATTTCCTAGAACATAAGAAAAATGAGATTAAATTTTGTTATTCGAGTGAACATTAAGTAAAATTTAGAGCATTTTAAAATTATTCTTCCCACTATAAGTTGCACAGTATATTAATCCCACAAGTACAAATAAGATTGATTTGTCATTAGATTTGTAAAGTATTTCAATAGCATCCATTTAGTCTTCTTCAATCTCCTTACTTAGTGTATGATTTATGTCATACAGATATTCACTCAAAAAGGTGAAAACGTTAATCTCTCCATAAGTTTTTCGGTGAGCTACAAGAATGTCCTTTGATGATTGAATGAAATGACACAGAAAAAAGTCCAACTCAGTCTAATGTACTCTCATTAAAATGCATGGATCTTTTTCTCAGTATAAGTTTTGCTATTGCTATATGCATAAAGATGTACTTTTATTTAATGCACTTGATGGATATTTTCTTACTGGAAATTTTTGTTAAAGATCACATTCTGGTGATTCACTATGTGGAAAAATGTTATTTGTTTGCTCAATCTGGATTTTGTTCAAAAAATGATACTTATGCTCATACTGTTATAAATTGCTATGTTGAATTTTTATCTATGAAATGTTGTGATGGGTATATTAGCATTTATAGAGAAAATATATTTTTTTCAATTAATCACATTCTTTTTATTTTTATATTATCTAGCACTCAGGAGATGTGTGTGCTGTAAATGCAGAATATAGGTAAATGCAAAGTTGTATATTTTGTAGGCTGCTAAATGTTCATTACATTGTAGATATATGGTGCCTAGATAAAGTCTTAGTTATCAAAGGAGTGCATATTTAAATTTTAGAATTTGGTGCAAATTATATATACAAATTGTGTGATAAGTGAGTTTTAAAGAGCAAATAGAAAAAAGTGAATTGGTACTCCCTTGGGAAAAAATGATTGGTGCAGATTCAGTAAAATTGTACATATTACAAGCATTTTTTACCCCATGAAAAGGGATGGGGCCAGAAAGGTTTGAAATAAAGTGATGGAATTGGCAAATAACGACAAAAGTATTAGCAGCATAAAATTCATTGTTTAATAGTTGGTACCTATTTAATAATAATTTTTCATAATTTATTGAATTAAGACTTATTCATTAAAAAAACATATAATGCTCCAGGCAATTTAGACATAACATTAACAAATATTATCCTAACTGAATAAGATCTTCTGCCTTTAACTATCAGGGTTCCAGATGTGTTGAAAGAAGAAATACAGATACAAGGTAGAATAAGTTAAATTTTGTAGTTATGAGTTCCATTTGGAATTCTCAGTATAAATTCATAAATCCTTTTTGTATGTTTTTCCTACTACTGCGCATGGAAAGACATAGAAACAATAAATGAAACCTCTTTTATGAAGCATCAAGAATGAAAATTAACTACTGGTGTCCAGACTGTGGTCTTGAACTAACATATCTCACTAAAATGCAAACAGAATAACAGGACTCTACATAGAAACAATTTATTCCATGTTTGGGGAAGAATATGGACAAGACAAGTCTGGAAGTTTTTGATTACCAGTTAATGCTAGAGCAACATAGCTAGTAGAATCTTACATGAGACTCAGGAGACAACTTGAAACACCTTCCACTGGCAAAAGAGAAAATCTGGGCATCAAAAAGAACACTAAATGAAACACATCAAAATATGACAGCCATTCAAAATCTATAAGTTCATGACAGTATCTAAGATATATTTTCTCAGATATGCTTATGAATGTATTAAGATGACAATTATATATTTTGAATAATTTATCAATGTATACATCTAAAAGGGGTGGGTTTTTTAAAAAAATTATACCTCAACAATGTTGATTATTTAAGCAATTAAAAACACATGGTAGCAGAATGATATTTTGTGATTGCACAATGTTGCAAACAATAAAATACAACTTTTGTTGTGCTATGCTTGAGACATGTGTACATAGTAATGCATTAATTTAAATATTATAAATACTAAAAAACATTTTTCACAAATTTGTCTTTTATATTCATTATGAAACCTTGACATCAAGACAAAATATTGAAATATGCTCATTTTATTTCAGTAAGCAAAGTTCTATTACTGTTCTTTAGAAATAAGATTATCTCCAAAGTGATTTGAGCTTACTGTGTAAAGATAAAAAAACATTATAAATATTTACACAATATTCATGATGTTTATTAACTGGTTTATACATTGTTTTGGTTTTTAGTTTTTTATTTACTAAGTTAAGCAAAAGTGTCAGTTTTTAAAATAAACTAATTATACATAATAAGTGGGTAACTATGCTCTTTATAAATAATATCATCACGTTGAAACTTAATAAAAACGTCAAAATATAAATTAAAAACTTCTGTGGGTATCATGTTAATTAATCTAAGTGAAAAGCAATAAACTATTTTGACAACTATTTTATATGCCTCTGTAAAGAATAATTTAAATAGGTCACCTACCAAAAAAGAGATGAAAACATTTTATATTGGCACAGCAAAAGGAATATTAGATTTCATCTCAAGTTCAATGAAGCAACATGAAAATCTCAATTGAATGGTAAAGAAAATAATGAGAAATGCTTTTAGACTCAAACAACAGTTAACAGAAAAATCAAACAAAAACAGACCCCACAATTTTAACATAGTATGAACTGAGGAAGCCTGCCAGCATCTGAAAAACTATTTTGTAGTGAAAATAAAAATGTGAAGGTGATTCTGAGGAATTCAATTGAGATAAATACACATGAACCATAATTAACTAGATTGAAAACCAGAACAGGCTAGTAACTCTTCTTTGGCTGAATAATGCTAAGTTAACAGCCAAGAGAGATGTTCTTCCTAAATGATGACTTAATTCTGCTTCACTTTTTAAAAATGTTTCTTTCCTTTTAAAAAGTGTGCTAAAAACATATAGCATAAAATTTACTTTCTTAATCTTTTCCCTTTATTTTATCGTAAAAATGTGGGGTACAGGTCAGGATTAGGTACATAAGTAGTCTACATGCAGGTGAAGTTTCAGCTTGATAATGTTATTTATAAACTACATAGTTACTCACTCAATATGTATGTTTATTTTAAAAATTAACTCACAATGTCATACATTGACTAAATAATTTTTCGCCCTGCATGAATGAAACCGCATACCCACACTCCATTTTCCCCTTTCCCCAGTCTTGACAACCACCACTGTACATTCTGCTACCATTAGTTTGACTACTTTAGATATTTTTACAAATGAAACTAGAGCATTTGCCCTTCAATGACTGACTTGTTTCACTTAGCACAATGTCCTGTGGTTCATGCATGTTGTAGCATATAATTTCATTCTTTTTATGAATGAGTACAATTTCATTGTTTATACATCACATTTTCTTTATCCATTAACCCATAAATGGATATTTAGGTTGTTTCTACATCTTGACTATTACAACTTATATTGCAATGACACCAAGGGTGCAAAATATCTCTTTCGCATTCTGATTTTAATTATTTTGAATATATACCCAGAAATGGAACTGCTGGATTTATGCAGTGGTCCTAATTTTTTTTTTTTTTTTGAGAAAGTTCCATACTGTTTTTCACAGTGGCTATACCATTTTGTATTTCTACCAACAATGTACAAGAATTCCAATTTATTCCTCACAACACTTGTTTTGGTTTGTTTTTCTGATAATGGCCATCCTAACAGGTGTAAAGTGATATCTTATTTTGGTTTTAATTTGCATTTCCCTGATTTTTAGTGATGTTGAATACTTTTTCTTTTTTTTTAGTTGGAGTCTCATTTGGTCGCCCAGACTGGAGTGCAGTGGCCACTTCCGGCCACCTCAGCCTCACCTGCTGGGCTCCAGTGATCCTTCCGCCTCAACCTTCCGAGTAGCGGGAATTAGAGGCATGCACTACTATGCCCGGCTGATTTTTTGATTTATTGTAGAGATGAGGTCTCGCTGCCCAGGCGGGTCTCGACCCCGCGGGCTCAGGCAATCCACTCACCTTAGCCTCCCAAAGGCGCGGGATTACAGGCTGAGCCACCGAACCAAGCTGAACACTTTTTCATAAACCCGTTAGCCAGTTGTGCTTCTTCCTTGGATAAATTTCTATCAAAATATTTGCACATTTTTTAATTGGATTATTTGTTTGTTTGCTGTTGAGTTGTAGGATAATCCTGCTTTCCTTTTAATAGTGTTTAACAACTTTACAATTGGAAAGGCCTTGTTTAGCAAGAAGGGAATATAGTACAAGACATTAGAATACTATAAAAATTAACAGCAATCTTCAACTGAAAAATCAGCTTATTAATGATGAACAAATAATACTTTAAAACACTAACTTGCTGATCAAGACAAAGTTATTCCAACTATCTGTCCATAAATTTCCACAAAAATATCATTTGAGCTATATTTCTCTCAAAACCATCTTTCATTTTGATGAGGTAAATAACAATATTGCAAAGAAAATAAAATGTTTAAAACATCTCCAACAATGTCACAAAAAATAAATTTTATAAATTATATGCAAAATAAATAAACCTAATAATTTTGTACTATAAAGCTAAGATATAATGATTTTATCTATGAAGGAATCATCTTTGGTTTCTTTCTGTCTTAGAGACATTTTGTAGGACATCAGTTTTAAAATAGATGGCACCTTAATACTTAATTATTCTTTATTAAATCTGAGTGCTGATTTTATTTAAAAATCCTCTTTAGAATTTTAACTCTTTATAGCCTCTTTTTATAATTTTGAGAAAAGTAAATTAATTTCAAGAAATTCATTATTTTAAAGTATCGTAAATTTTGCTTATCAAAGGAAATGACCATTACTATCTTAGTATATTTTTTCATTCTTTTGATTATATTTTATTTGTCTGCCACTATAAATCATATAGATATAATTTGCAATCTTTATTTTAATATAAATATACAGTGAACATTTGCCTTATTAAAATATTTTATAACATCGGTTTGAATATTTTTAAGTTGACAATTATTTTATTATAAGGCTGGAACATATTGTAGTTTTTCTCTTATCATTAAGATGAAACTAATTCAAGTGTTTTGCTTTAAACTTTTGATTTTATGTATAATATAGCAATAAGAAAAAAATTTTTAAAATATGCTTATTTCACTAGAAAAATTCTCAAAATCAATTTTTAGTAACCCATAATAACCACACTAAGGTTAAGATGTGATATATATTAAGATAGGTATATATAAAAATGTATGAATTGTTCTTTCACCAATTATGTAATCATAATTTTTTCTGTCTCTACGTGTCTTCAGTGATATATAGCTATATATATAAATAGTACATATTAATTTTTAATATGCATTATCTTTATAGCAATGTTTTATAATGAGCATTGGACACATACTATTCACTATATTAAATAATAATTTACATTACCTCTGGTGCACCATTATGTAATTGCAGACTTTATATTTCCTAATCTCTAATTTTTAGGTATTTAGTCTAATGTATTTGAAAATTAAAATTTTACTTTTATGAAGTCACCTAGTCAGCTTCTTCTATTTCTCGTAATTTTCTTCATAATGAATGACATTGGTTGGCCAATTGCAATGATAATTCTAATCTTAAAAGAATGTAATATATTTTCAAAATATACTGCATACATTTTTACTTCTTTCTCTAAAAAGGGTGATGTTTTTTGCATATAAAAATATTTAATATAGTCTCTAAATTATTTCATCATTTTTATAGGGAAGATACATGAGTTGCATCAATGTGTTTTATAAATACTAGTTTTCTTAATATTTCTCTTTCTCAGAAAAAAATCTCCAATACATTTTTGCCTTTTGAAATACTTTATTGTCTAGGTTTTTTAATTTTTTTGCTTACTAAACTTCACTGAATTTTTTATTATTATATGCTTTTTTCATTTGTTTTATAGTGATTTTTGCTATATTGTTGTCTCTATTTTTCATAAAGTCAACCATTTTGACCGTGTCTCTTGTAATCTATTCTGCTTTGCATGCTAAGCTAAATCTTATTCACCCACATTGAGTGTAAGACTAAACTTTATCAATGATACACGATGATTTTAGATGATATATCAGTGATAATATAGAAAACTAAATATTTTCTTCTGAAACGGTGGGAATTCAAATATAATTGGATTCTAGGAACACCAGTAATGGTACATGAAAGAAAGACACTTTTTCTAAAGTTTCTGAAAATCTTAGAAATTATGTTTACATTTACCATTGTATACATTATTTAGCTTTACTTTTTAAATTTAAATAATGGGCCATTGTCTTGCTAGATTCTGGTGTGGCCATGTGTTCTTTGAGCTATGGCTGTGGCCATGCTTCCTGGCTTTGGCCCCGTCCCCCACCTTGGAGAGGTGAATCTTCTTTCTCCCTTCTCTTTCTCTCTCTAATTTACTTTTAAATAAACTTTTCTTTCTTAAAATAAATAAATAAATAAATTTAAATAATTATTTAATTGAATGTATTTAATTTAAATTTCTACTCTAAAAATAAATTGATGATTGTTCTTTATATTTAAGTATACCATATTTTCTTTGTGATTTCAAGCAGGTATATTGAAAACAGCATCTACAATTTAATTTACTTGAAATTTATGTTGACATAGATGTGAGATAGTTTCAGCTTTACCATTTATATTTTAAGAAAGAGTACCACAAGTGTGTTTTTATGCACTAGGGGTGCCAAAATCATGTATACACATTTTAAGAGATGTTAAGAGATGTTCACTATAATCAGAAGTGTCTTCATGCTGATGGTAACCACTCTGAGCATCTCTTGTAATTGCGGAAGTCAGATGCTAATTGTATTCATCATTTGTTATTGGTATATATTGAGTATTACAATTTTAACATCTTCTTTCTTTTCTTAAATTATGTACATTTGTGGCATGCTCTGTTTATATTTGAACCTTGAAATTCACAATTGTTCATATAGGGATGATGTGCTCTGTATTAAGGGTCCCCAACCCGATAGCAACCAGGTTACACAGCAGGAAGTGAGAGGCTGATGAGTGAGCAAGCTTCATCTGTATTTACAGCAGCTTCCCATCATTTGCATTACTGCCTGAGTTCAGCTTTCTGTCAGATCAGTGGTGTCGTTAGATTCTTATGGGATCATGAACCCTATTGCTTATCAGAGGGATCTAGGTTGCACACTCCTTATGAGACTCTAATGCCTGATGAACTGAGGGGGTGATGCTAGTGTGGGTAAGTGGCTGCAAATACAGATTAACATTAACAGTGAAGTTTGATGGCACAGAGATCATAATAAATCTGTTGATTGCAGACTCAAATCAAAAGCCTATCAGTGAGTGGTAAGTGAGTTGATATTTTTCAATTATACATCTGCATCTGGAGGCAGACTTTAAGAATCCCACAAGTACTTTAGTCTGTACATGGCCTGCCCATTATTTTACTTATAATTTCTAATTACACCATTTTCTTATGGTTAGTTGTATAATCATTTCACTATGTATTATAATGTAATAATAATAAAAGTAAAGTACACAATCATTTTAAGTGCTTGAATCATACTGAAACCATCCCTCTCACCCCGCTTGTCCATGGAAACATTGTCTTCCACAAAACCAGTCCCTGATACAAAAAGGTTGGGGACTATTGCTTTATATGAACAATTTCTTATTAGTCCTGACGAGGAAATTAATAGATAAATAACACAGTGAATGGTGTTAATGGTAGAACAGATGTGAAGTTTCTATGCCTCATAATATCCTCATAATGAGATTTTTAAAAAATACAGTACAAATGTTACCATTCATATTATAATAATGTTAGTAATTCATGATCAATACTAATTTATTTTCATTTTACTTCTTTGCATTTTTTTTACATTTTGATTTTATGGTAATATATGTTCAGTTGTAACCTTCAGATAACTCATGAGCTAAGCATATTTAGAAAATGACTTTTCTGGTTAGTGAATAAATGCAATATACTTATTAGAAAAGATTATACTTAGTAAAGTTAGTGCCGCACATAGCAAAATCTGTCATGTTTACAGAAGTTTATTTTTCTAGGATATACTGTCGACAACTTTGCTACTCTGTGTATCACTATCTTCCTAATGGTGATCAAGAAATTAAGGATTTTTTTTCACCCTGCACTTTGCCTTCTTCAACACATGGCTTGGAAATTCACAATGCGCACTTTTGAGCTGACAGAAGGAGATAGTGAAATAATTAATATCAGAGAGTTTCAGACAAGGTCTGAAAGCTGCTTTCTATTCTTGCATAATTGACTATGATTCTATTTATATGTGCTAGACTATATCAGTCACACAGCTACGTTTACTTTCAAGGAAGTCTTGAAAATATATTTTACAATGTATTATTGTGGGAAATCTCATAGGTTTTCATGGCCAAGCAGCAATCTCTCCCACTATATTTTTTATCCATCTGTTATTACACTAAAATCTTTATCTATAGAGCTGGGCCTGGTGGCATGCATCTGAGGTCCCAGCTACTGGGGAGTCTGAAGCAGGAGAATTGCTGGAGCCCAGGAATTTGAGGTAGCAGTGAGCTATGAGTTATGAGATTGTGAATTCCATATTCAAACATATTTGCCAAAGTTTAAGAGTGGAGGTATATTTCTGCTCTACCATTGTTAGACCAAAATAGGTGAAATTATTGCAAGTGAATTTCAGCTCATACCTCCCATATAAATAGCTACTCCCCAAATAATTTCTTCAGACTTCTAAATGTATAATATATTGGAGAAAAAATAGAAATCTTTAAAGTTCATGCTAAATATATGTCAATAATGTAAAATTAACACTACTAATCAAATTTTTCTGACTAAAAATAAAATGAAATAATTCTAAAAAATTATTTTAATGGTCAATTTACCTACCCTAGCATTCATCTTGGGTCAAATAAAACTGAACACAAAATCGCAATAATTTTTCTTTCTATATTTTAAAATAATAGATATCTTATTACTTTTATTAGCATCACAGCTCAACTTTTATAGATCATTTTTGCAATTTACGTTGAAATTATTAAAACCTTCAAATTTTTCCAAGACTAACATGTGAACAGCTATTTATAAGCCTTATATCTATATTAAATGATGATTTTTCATATAGTTAGCTAATATTTAATGTTTTTACATGAATTCTCTCTCTTCTTATCTACAGAAATACTAACAAGTAAGCAAATTAACTTTTCAGTTTAAATTTAGATTTCCACTGATATATAACCAAATATGACATTTGCATGTGAAGATTTTGCAAAGCAAATTTCCTTTAGATAATTAAATATGCAAAATGTACATTGTTTATATATAAATTATATTTTCTTAGCTAAATGTTTCCAAAGTTAAATATATTTTTACTTAAAAATTGTGTTTTATTGGTATTGTGCTAGAAACTGGAAAAAGCAAGATGATTTAGATCTATACTATTACTTTTTGTTTCTTAAAATATAGAAGGTGAGTCTACAAATTATTTCAAAATTACAAGCAAAAATTAAAATAGTAAGCTCCTTCAGTATGCTGGTTTCTGAGTATTTATATTTATGTACATATATATTTTTTCAAATAACCCTATGTAGCAATCACATCTTTTGCATTGTTAATGAAACTGAGTATTAGAGGTTAAATAATTTGTCCAAGATCACAGAGAACCAGGTTTGCTTCTCATTTCCTTTTGAGACTCACTAGAAACACCTTTAATATTCTACCACAATCTTTCTCTTCCATCATTTTTACAACCAAAAAGTCTTCACCAATATTACCTTCGCCATCCATATTTTTACCAACTGACTTTTGAAGGCAATCTAGATTCTTCTTGTCAAGGGTCTCAAATATCATCCAGCCTCTACCTTTTAACACTTTCCATAGGCACGTCCTCGTTTTTTAGGTATTTTTTCCAGCAACACCCCAACCTCAGTGACAATATCTAGGTAACTCAAAACAAAATGAATGTATTTTCTCACAGGTCTGAGGGTTATAATTCCAAAATCAGGGTGCCAGCAAATTTATGCTCCCTCTGAAAGCTATAGTGAAGTATCTTTCTTTGCTTCTCCCAACTTTTGGTGATTCCAGGCATTATTTGATTTGTGGTGGCATAACTCCAATTTCTATCTTTGTCTTCAAATGACCCTCCATGTGTGTCTCTTTGTATATTCTCCTTTTGACCAGTCACTGGATTTAGGGCCCATTTTTTTGTTAAGACAATTTTACGTTAAGATCTTTAACTCATTAAATGCAAAAAGAACCTATTTTAAAATATCACATTCTGAGATTCAGGGTAGGCATGAATTTGGGGGAACACTATTTAACTTACTAAAATCATTATTGTAAAGCAAACAACCTATGAAATAACTTGTTTCAAAATGTCATATTACACTCTAACCCATCTTAATTCTGGTCAGTATGCATTCTTTTTTATGACATTTACATTCTTCCATAATTGGTCAATTTATTTCACAATACTAAGCCTTAGGATCTGACCCTTCATACTGATAGTGCAAAGTCAGGAATACAGCAAAGAATGGCTTCATCTAAGTGTCTAAGTAGGCAAAGAAGCAATTACTCACCAAGTCACTAAACTGCCATGGATACAACTTGTCCAAAAGTATATCTGTCATGTCTGTTTATGCTATTGCTTCAAACAATTGGTCTGAACTGAGATGCTTAAAGTTAATTATTGAAGTTAGAAGAAAAAGACCTAAATATATATTTTTAATCCATGTGCTACCTATGCACTGCTGTGGTATACTTTTCTAGACTTGAGTAATTCTGAAAATTATCCCATTTAATTTTCTTACATCTGGAGTAAACAGAAAAAAAATGAAAAAAACTTGAAGCATATTTCCAATGATCATAAAAAAGCCAAGGGCATATTAAATTTCTTATTTGCTCTCAGTAAGATAAAACATGGATGAACAAATTAATGACAATTAAAATGAATTGTATGCTGGCATGGCTTTTCATGCCTACAAAAAATATTAAAATTTGCAATTAGATCTGCTCTCTAAAAGGATATCATTGTCACTAAGGTCATACATGTATTAGGTAATTTTCAACTGCTTTGCTAAGTTTCAATTATGTTGGCATCCATCTTTAATGTGTGATTATAGCCTTAAAACATAAGTTCAGATCTTAAAACTTCAGATCAATTTTAAAACTCTGTTCCTTTCTAATAGTGCTGAAGTATATGCAAAGTTTGATACCTTTTCATTTGCTAAATTTTTATATTCATTATTAGAAAAAAAATCTGCAATAAAGACTACTGAACATCATCTTTTCCATAGACATTTCCAAGTCATTATTCTCTTTATAGGGTAATTCAGTTTTGTTAATGTTCCATGGGGCAGTAGAAATAATATAGTAAGCTATCATTTTTTCTTTTATATCAATTGGGTACTAGCCTTCAATTTCCACTCTCATCAAGACTCTCTTTATTGTCTATTTTAAGCAGGTTTTCAAATGTCCCTAAAGCCATGTACTTTGCAGCGGTCTAAAGTCATGGTTACATTCTTACTTTGTCTCATTTATTTCAGACATATTGCTCTAGGTTATTGGATTTATTAGCAATAATAGACATGTACAGTGCTAAACATCTTAACAAATTCAAGCAAAATAAAAATAACATTTTGAATAAAGTTGAAAAATAATAATTTTGAAAAAACAATGATACTTTATTACAGGTAGAAAGTGAAGAAAGATAGGTGACTATTTTGTTTAATTAAAAAAGAAAAAAGCTTAAGTTCAATTGTTGCCAACATTATTTAGAACAAGTGTGACAAAAAAATTTTATGTTTGCAAACTTTCAGTTTCTTCACACATAATATTTATTATTTATTAAGAGGAAAATGTAACTTTACAGTTGAAAAACTTGTCATATGCCACCTTGTCCAAACATACAAAGTTAGCATGATTAGTAATGACTCACACTGATATTATCCACCTGCTGAAATGATATACCAAAAAGGGCATACCATTACTTCTGCTATGTTCTTACTAAAAGTACATTATGCACTCAGGAAAAAATATCAGACAAACTCTCACTGATGGGTTATTTCTACAAAATAACGAGTCAGTACTTCAACAGTTTTGTGGTTCAGGAAAAGTAAAGACATGATGAAGAATTATGTCAAAGTGAATTAACAGACATGCCAGCTGGATGCTTTATTTGGTCCTAGGTTGGATCCTGCACCAGAAAAAGGAAATTAGTTGGACAGTTAAATTAATTTGAATAAGACTGGTAGATTATTACTATTGTACTAATTTAATTTCCAGGAGTTCTTCATCTGTTAGATAACATGAAATTTCAAAGAAACTGAATGAACGATATATAAAAATTATTTGTAATATTTTTTCATTTTAGTAAGAATAAATTTATTTTAAAATTAAGAATTAAAAAATAAGTAAACATTCATGGTACATCAACTAGTAAGAAATGATTAGAGTGTTTAAATATAGCTGGAGATTCCAGCAAAAACAAAATCATATAGCTTTTTTATTTCTAAAATCTTTATTTTAAAATATAAAACCAGTTATTCACCTTTTTTATGTGTGATCATAGCACCAACAATAAAGCCATAAGGATGAGTCCAATAATTTATGAAATTTGTTATAATTTTATAATGCATTTATTAATGTATATACAACATATGTGTATATTTATATATCTATAGATTATTGATATGTATGTGTATATATTTACAGAGAGCAAAAGGGAAAATTATAGATTATAAAAGATCTTCTGGATCTGCTAAATTAGATTCTGGAGTAAGTAAAGAATAAAATATAACTCGACATTCAAGTAAAGATTTAGTTAGAAAAGTCAATGAAGGAATAAAAGATATGGTGACCAAGCCACAGGAGAGAGTGGTGCCAAAATGAGTATTATTCAATGTAAAAATAAAAGAATAGAGAAATATGTCTAACTTTCAAATATGTGTAATGCTAGCAACCTTAGCATCAAAATCGACCCAGCAAAAGACTAGCAGAAGATGACAGAATAGTTTTCTTGGTGTGAACAGATGACATCAAATTCTGAGACTGACTCTGAATGTGATCTAGAAGTTCCAGAAGCAGAAAAAGAAGTCAAGGTGAGATCATAAAGACCAATCCAAACAGCAGCACTAGAAAACAATAAAGTCAAGTTCATACAACTTCTAAATGAATATGTAGGTTAAAGGGAGAGATAATGAAGGAAGTTTCCTTATTAAATATTCTTGAAGATTACATTTTATTCTTTGTTTTAATCAAGTTATCCGTGTGTATGTGTGTGTGTGTGTGTGTGTGTGTGTGTGTATGTGTGTGTGTGTGTGTTCTCTTTGCAGTCAAGTAAGTGTATTGATCCAATCGCTTCCTGATATTAATGCTAAGAAACAGAAGGACATTACAGTAAATCTCAAAAAACTAATTTTATTTCTGGAAGGTATTCTAGCAATCTGCAGGAATCAACATGTCCCCTCTGAAACAGGGGAAAAAAAATCTGTATGAAGTTGTGGTTGACTCTTTTATCTTAGAACTAAGTGATACCTACATTTGTATGCTGGCTATATATTTTGCCTGACTTCAAATGAAGGTATTCCTTAATGGTTTGCTTTTTATAAATAAATACCTTACAAGAAGTTATATTTTTAGTGATTTAGAACGTTTAAACAAACACAAAGTCAAATTAAAAATATTGGAAGGTCAGTCTTTCAAAGAAGCTAATTTAATTACTTTACTTAAATTACAAAGTACAGAGACTCTTTGAACTTGTGAAAGTCAATCTGGCCAAAATTTTGTCTTTTTTTTTTTCCTCTTTTAATTTCTGTTTTCTTTTCAAATGCTATTATACAAAGTAACTGGAAGTATGTTTGAAAATACTTATACATTCACGCATATGGTCACTTTTATCCAATATCAAATGTTATCAAACTTTTTTCTGATCCCAAGAGATTCACAGGTTACTACCTGATCTAAACAAGGTTTATATGTGTTTTCTTGTAAATTGATGGAGATTTAGCATACTAAATTTCAGTTTTTTTCTGAAGTGAAGTTATAAATTCCTGAACTTCATTTTCTTTCAAAGAAAATATTCTCTCAATAGAGTTTGAGTTTACCAATCAAATCCACCTTTCTTTCCCTTCTTATTTTTTCTTTGTCCTTGAAATTACTTTTCTTCTCTGAATATCTACATCATTTTATGAGTCAAAACTAAGAATCACTATGCAAAAATAAATTGTTCATGCTATAAATGGAGAAGCAGAAGGTATGTGCAATGTTATAATTAATTTTACTAAGCTACATGCTCTGATATGTATTTTATGAAAACTTTTTTTGCATCATTTTAAAGTTTTTAAATTATGGTGAAATAAAAAATGAAAATATATTGCATAAATATTAACTTATAACATATTGTATAGAATAATTTTTTTGATGTCTGTTCCTTAGCACTTTTTTGCCTTTAATTTTATGGAAATATAATTCAATAGATAATATCTTGTTTACATAACCATCTAGTTATTTTTATCTAGTCTAAATCTATCTTTACACACCTAGAACTGCATGACCATATACACTCACAGGGAATTGTAATAACAATGCAATCATTCTGTATATATGATTCTGAAACTTTTTATTTCAATGAGGAATATATAATGGGTATATTTCAGACCACTTAAGATGAATGCATTTAATTCTTCTGAATTATTGTTTTATACTCTAAGTAATGATTAACTTACATTTGACTCAACCGTTGCACTATAAGTATGTATTTAACTTATTTTTCCTAGTGTTTACAACTATAAGCAAAACTGATGCATTCCAGATATTAAGTTTTTGGTAATTTATGTATAATATATATCTAGAGTATGCTAAGTGAGAAAATATGTACATATTTGATATTAACTGATACTGTCAGATTCTACTCCAAAATATTTAAGACATCATTATACACCTCACATTCTGCATGACAATGATATTTATAAGCAACATCATCAAAATTTGGAAGTTATTAGACTCTGTAATGCTTGCTGATCTGAAAAAACAACGTTGTTTACTTTTATTTTAATTTATACTTCTCGGAATATGGTGAATTTGAGCATCTTTTTGATAATTTTAATTGTCATGCATCTTTCTTTTTTGTAAATTGCTTTTCATAACCGAATTTTGGGTTATCTTACTAATTTGTATTAGCTCCTCATATATTCAGGTTCACTGATACAAGTAGTATTTAAAATTACTATCAATATTTTTTCCCAATCTATGACATTTCATTTTGAAAGATACCTTTTGTTTTATATAAGTTTAGTTTAAAAGTTCTAAAATGCCTTTTATGTTACCAAAAAAAGTCAAATTGGTTGCTCACTTTCCTAATCAAACACACAATGAAAAGCATTCTTATGTTTTCAAAATAACTTTGGGTTAGTCTTCCTCTTTGTTTTAAAACAACATTTCTTTCTTATTAAACCACATTAAAAAAATAGAGTACACAAAAAGTCACATTTTTTGCACACATGAAGTTATCTAATATGCACATATTCTTTCACCAAACAAACATATGTTTAGATCTATATATGGTATATTTAGATATCCCTAAAATAACCAAATACTAATATATCTGGGATATATCAGAGTTTTGTTTATAAACTATAAACTCCTGGAAAAATAAACTAATATGCAAGTAAATCTTATAGGCTTATTTGTTAACAAGGGAAAATGTGAAAATGTAAAAGTAAAATTGAAAGGAAATCAACACCTGCATCTTCCCACTGAACAAGACAAAAAAGTAAGCAAGACTTACACCCTGTCTCCTAGGCTTGGAATTCTTGGGGTCATTTTATGATAATATTTTTTTTTTTTTTGAGTCGGAGTCTCAC
>NW_007250162.1:243860-261863 GCF_000164805.1 Carlito syrichta
CTCCGGCGATCCTTCCGCCTCAGTCTTCCGAGTAGCCGGAATTACAGGTACGCGCTACCATGCCCTACTAATTTTTTGATTTATTGTAGAGATGAGGTCTCGCTGCCCAGGAGGGTCTCGAACACGCGAGCTCGGGCAATCCACTCACCTCAGCCTCCCAAAGGCGTGGGATTACAGGCTGAGCCACCGAGCCCGGCTGTGATAATATTTTTACATCCTTTGAGATTTATTAGTTTCAGTAGACTGTTCAGCAATATTTTCTTTGTCCATAACTTCCTCTTCAATTTGGTTTTCATTTGTATTATTTGACTTTGCTGAAGTATGTCCTATAATAATTATTTCAGAAGTTTATACTTTGTAAATTCACGAATATTTCAACCATATTTATTTACAAATTATAGTTATCATTATTGTATGAGATGTCGTTCACCTCATTATGGTGAAAGGAGTAAGCAGGATACTAATACCTACTATGATTTTTCTTGTTTTCAATTAATCTATAATTCAAGTATGGTAAGGGATCAATAAATGTATAAGACAAATTTAGTGGCTGAGTTGAACAGAAAGGAATTCAGTTTTATTACACTATAGTCAAAACTAAGAAAAAAATGTAGACTTTTATCCTAATGTTTCCCATTAGGTCTAAATCTGAAATAAAATAAAAAATACAGCTGTGCAGACATTCAGACACACACACACACACACACACACACACACACACACACACACACTATATACAATATTGATCATTCAGGAAACATCAATTTGCGAGAGAGTCTGTGATAGAAGTCTTGTGCCCCAGCAGTAAGACTCTTGTCAGAGACAAAGGTATGCTCTTGATCTCTTTTCACATATTCTGCATTGTTAAAAATTTCATCATCTGATGAGTAATGGGTAATAGACGCAGAGATACTTTTCTAGGCTAATTGAGAAATGACACTGATTTATCAGAATTTTCATCCTGACTTTAAAATTTACTTGCAATTAGGAGTTATCCAGCTCTAGGAGGATAATGTATACCAGGAGAACAATATTGACTGTCTGTTAATTCCATCCATACCATGTGAGGCATCATCCAAATATATGCAGGATAGAAAATTCTGTAGATGACTGTCTATTGTACAATTATCAAAATTGCATTGCATAAATTCTTTAGAATGGCATCCACATTGACCTTACAAAAGAGAAAGTATACCCCTCCCCACTTCTTTCTGTCCATCTTTCCTTCCCTGAATTCTGCCCCACTGATTATCTTATATGTTACTTGAGCAGTTTCAACATAGTTTGGTTGAACATAGAATTCTTTATCTTTAATCTTTTTCTGAGGACATTTTGCCAGTCAGCCTGTGTATTAGTTTTTCTTTTTCATTGCTATTCTGTTTAATCAGTTATCTTTCTTACACCCTGTTCCAATTTTATACCTGCAATGTTCTATGGTACACTTCTAAAGACATCATCTGTTAAAGACAATAACACAAATTAATATTTCTTTTAATCTTGTTGCTCTTTGAGTGTGAAGGGAGAATCACTGTTCCTTTTTTAAGGTGATTGCTTTCTTACTAATTTGTTTTATATTATTATTGAGTTTGAGATCATTCAGCTTAGACTCTGGTTTCTGTTTATAGAAGGAGATACTTGCTGTGTTGTCATGAGGGTTGGAAACGTGATTAATTGTTCATGTGATGCAGCAGCATCATTTTTTCTGCTAGTTTCCAGCCATTCAAAGCCGCAGGCTTCTTCTTTATTCCAATAATGTGTTTTGGTTTCTTGAGAATAGGGCAGTTTCATCTGGATTCTGGTTCTCCAGCAATGAGAATGGTGTCAAAATAAGGCTAAATAACCTCCAAACTTCATGACTAATGTCCTAGATAAATATGTTCGTTGCCCCAGAGCATTCTCCTGATCTTATGTCACCTACTACCAAACTGTGTACACTATGGAACTGATCCTTCCTCTCTCCTTCTCCTCTGCTGTACATGATATACACAGTGGTTTCCTCTATGGATCTGACCATATAAGATTTCTATCGCTACCTAACAAATTGCTATGTACTCAACAGTCTTAAAAACATCTATTTATCATCTTACTCTGCTCCAGACTTCTGTTATTTAGATGTCTGGGCAGGTGCAACTGGACCATCATCTGCTCAGGCTCTCAAATGCTGAAATTCATGTGTCAGTTAGGTCACAGTCTTTCTGGAGAGTCTGGGGAAGAATCTGCTTTCAAGTTCATTCAGGTGGTTGGTAGAATGTAGTTCTGTGAGTTTCAGGACTAAGAACTCTGTTTCCTCATTGACTGTCAGTCCTGCTAATTCTCAGCTTCAAGTGGTCACTCAGATTTCTTTAATCATGTCTCTCTCTATTTTCAAATCCAATGATGGCTCTTTGAAACTTTCCTGTGCTTCAAATCTCACCACCACCTTTTCAGTCACCAGCAGGAGAGTAGTTTCTGCTTTTATGGACTTGTGTTATTGCAATGGGCCTGTCCAGGTTGATCTTTCTATCTTGTAATTGCAACCATAAAATGACATATCATCGCATTAGTCAGGTCTGGGGATGATGGTGAGACATCTATGAGTAACCATTTGAGAAATTCATCACACTTCGTTAGCCACTGTAGTTTCTCATTTTCAAATATTTTTTGTATTACTGAGTCACCAGTAGAAGTCACTCACGTCCTTTAGCATTAATTCACATTATATTTAATAAAAAAACTCCTGTATGTGTGCGTTTGTAAACATCTATATTATAATAATTTCTATTACTTCAGTTAGAAAAGAAAGTCTGAGTAACCATTCATTTAGTCAAAATATTTATTAATGTTACATTACTGAAGGGTCCAGATATACAAGGGTCAAGAAGACAGATGAAGTCTTTGTTGATATGGTGCCTGCCTTCCATGGTGATAGGTAAATAATTGACAAATTGGTAAGTATATAAATACAATTGTTTTATTAGCTTTTTAAAAGTCAATCCATTAGTCAGGAAGGCATTTCTTTCCGTATGGTAAATGAGATTGACAGCAGTTTACTAGTCACAAACGCAGCCTGGGAAAGAAGGATGGCATGTACCATGTAGAGACACATGGAATCTTTAACTCCAGAAGACAGTGAGAAAGCAGGGGCCATGGGAGGTGACTTCATAGTATCATAAAGGTGGAGTGCCTCTGGTTTTCACAGAAGAATATTGTTTTTTGGGGTATAATTCTGCAGGCAGGGCAAGAAATGAAACCTAGTATTCTGGATTCAGGAGAAACAGCAACTGGTTTCCTTGACTAGAAATGTTATTTGATAACAGAATTTTACCCACAAGAGCAGGATGGGGAGAGAAACTTGTTTTTAAGCCTGGTATTCAAAGCTTTTCTTGGTTTCACTGGTTGTTAAGGTAGTACATACTATTGAAGCTTAATTTTATGCCTTATGCAAGAATAATTTAGGGGAAAAGTCTTACTAATTAAAATCATTAGATGAAATTTTAATCAACTAGAAGGTTGATAGAATAGAGACAGGATGGTTAGAGAAGTCTTCATTACAAAAATGACATTTAAGCTGAAGTCTGAATGAGGAGGAAGAGATGGTAATGTGAAGCTTAAGGAAGGTACATTTAAAAGAGGAAGTAGTTCTAACATGGAGATTTCAAGATACAAATACATTTTATTTGATTAAGGAATAGAAAAAATATTTCAATGAGACTAGGATACCATGAGTGAATGAGGGAATGATAAGGGGTGAACCAGAGAGGTAAACTAATTTTTTTAAACATGTGGGGTACAATTCAGCATTAGGTATAAAAGTGGTCATGATACAGGTAAAGTTTGGTCCTCCCTTTGGTCCCCACATTGCCTAGTTTGAGATCAGGTACGCTTATTTATGTTTTTTTTAGCTGCAGGTAGAAATTTTTAAACCAGGATGAGGCATCATTGGGTTTCATTTTGTGTGTAATTGGAAGTCATTGGGAGATTTTAAACAGCGGAGTGATATGGTCTGCACAATATTTTAATTAGAAGTGATTTTTTAAAAAAAGTGTCCACCAGTGTTCAGTTTAAAAAAAGGAAAAGACATATTATTGAGGTCTGGAGCACTCTCAATATAGCCATCTAGCTGAGGAGGAGTGACCAAGCAGAATATATTCAATTTGCTACTGGGATACTGATCCCGTGAATGTTAAAATGATAAAAGAAGAATATTAATAATTATTCTTTGCTCAAATCCAACAACTTTGATAAAGAATACCAATATTTTTTTAGGATACAAACTCCCAAGGCTAACACAAGCTGAAATAGATGAACTGATCTTTCAGGCCTGCCTATAGTTAATTACAAAGATTTTACTTGTAAAGTTTCATATTGGAAAATGGCTCTCGCCACACAACACTTGGTGCATAGACAATGCATTTCAATCTTTAGGAATTCAGATATAAAATATAACGACATAGTTTATGATATGCTTTATAATGAAAGGAAGATAAAAATTATTATATTGGCTAAAGAGAAAGCAACTATAACATGTAACTTCAAAATTCATAGAAATTTAATATAATATTTTTGTCAATATTAGAAAATGAAGTATTTTTAATGCTGAACACATTTTTAAAGGGGATAATGTCTGTGTATTTGTTTTAGTTATTGTCATATGTTTCGCCAAAGTCTTTCAGAGCTTCAAGATAAATTTAATTATGGACAAATGACTAAAATACACACACATACATGGAACAACACAATTTGTTTACCTATCATTCTGCATCTTCTCTTGATCTTTCTAAGGATATTTTAAACAACTATTTTCTACAAATTGTACCTTCTATGCTATGATTCTGATAAGATAATTTAAATTTTCATCCAGAAAGTAATATAAAATCTCTTTAAAGCTACTATTTTAATTTTATTTTTTAAAAAACTATGAGATAATCAAACTGAATTTAATGATAGATGAAAAAATAGAGAAGACAATAAATACATTTAATTGAAAATTTACTCAAAATCATAGTGACAATCAATTGAAGTGACATTTGAAAAGCTATTTGAAATTCTTGTCATCTTAGTGTAATAAGAATATTATGAAAATTGAGAAAGCCCATGGAAATTGCAATCTGCTTGAAAATATTATCTCTCCAAAATAGTTGAGAAAATTACATTTATAGTCCTAATACTTTGGTAAATGTGGCAGAATGGCAATGTGAATAATCATAAAAAGTTTGTAAGTATTACTCTGAAAAAATAAGAAAGATATTACAAAAATTTAAATTCAAGACAAGATAATTGCCTCAATCTTTAGTATACACAGAGATCTTTGTGGATGCTGCTTTAAAATGCAACAAAAAGTATATTAATCCTCCAGAGATTCTGATTCACATGCTCAGAAAGAGATCCCCAAATTCTGATTGTAAAATTACATAGCTCAAATACTCTAGAACAGAACATCATGGACCCCTTTTCTCAGTACTGACCTAAGATGTTTACAGGAAGCAAAAATCTTTGTATTTATATATTCAACATTACTCAAATGCAAATAAAACTGAAATATTTTCAAATATTCACTGAGAAAATTAAAATTTTTTGAATTATATAATTATTTATGAATAAATATGTAATGTTATTTCTGGCAATATAAATAAATATAGAAATTTAAAAATTATTAAATTACTTCTGTAATGGAAAATTTAAAAAATTAAATAAAGTTCTAGAAATTTCAAAATAGGAGTTAGAGAGAAAAGGTGGTAAATTTTATATATGAATTATAACTAATAGTCAAAAATAAAATTGATAGAGAAAAGAGAATATAGAGGCTTTGCATGTGTAAGAGAGAGAGAGAGAATAGTAAGATCCAGAGACATGAAGACACTCAGACTCTCATTTTTTAGGGAAGTCGAAACTACTCAGTTGTTGGTGGCAAAAGAGTTAAAATAAGGGTAATATTCTCAGCATCATATTCACCACAGCCAAGTATTACAAACTTCAGATGAATAATTGCTTCTTGATAATGCATTTTAAAATTTCCTGTAGCTCCAGTCATGAAATTATTGAAAATATCGTTGTTACTGTGAGCTGTGGTGATGGTGAGTGTGCTGTTAGAATTTTACTCTTCTGGATAAAATTTTTTCTTTATCACTATTCTTTACCATATATTTGTAGTCACTGATACTGATACCATGGACATTACAATGACAATAAAAGAGTATATAGATAATTCTATGTTCAAGTTTAACAACTTCTATGTAATAGCCCAATACGTTTTATGACACAAGCTCTCAAACCTAAGACATATTTTTCCTTACTGACTCAGTAATGTTTTAATACTAAACCTTTGTTTGACTCCACAGGTCCCTAAAATAGCAGAAAACTTTTGTTCAGGGCTTCTTCAACAGTGAGACAATACCCTCATTTGTGTTGATCTATAGTACCTTCATCCAGTGCTGTTCCATGTGGAAGAAATAGAACATTGTGGAAGTTGGTAGGAGGATTCCAAATAATTAATGAAGATAATCTGCTCTCAAAAAGTAGAGAGCATATATCTCCATTCTTTAATGTGGAGAGCGCGGCCTGAGCCAAGATGGCGCCCGGGACCTCTGCCAAGTCCCATGATTAGGTGCATGATATACCGCCGGGCCCTCCTTCACTGCGCACCGCGCAAGTGCCACGCTGCAGAGCCTATGAACTGCTGACACGCTGGTACGGGACTTGTGGGTGGAGACCAAGGGATATAAGTACGGGACAACGGGGAAGAAGCGAGAAGAAGCTAGAAGAAAGAAGAAGAAGCTGGCATGGTGTAAAGGCTGAATAAACCGCTTTGAGAAGAACACGTTGTTGTTGCCTCCTTCCTGCTGGTCAGGGGTGAGTGCGACACTTTAAACAGGTGTGCTAATTCAGTGGGAATAAATAGCCAACAGTGTCAGTCATGGGGTCTTGATCAACATCAACATGAGCATAAACCATGTTGACAGTATTCACGTAATATGTTGTGATAATAATGGCACTTTACTTCTCTGATATTTATTCCAAAACCTTTAACTCCAATATAATTATAAGACAAAAATCAGACAAATTCCAATACAAGGTATCCTACAAAATGCCTGGTCAATATTACTCAAAACTGTAATGTTATCAAAACCAAGAGAAGTTTAATAAACTGCCACAGTCAAGAAAAGCCTACGGAAAAATGCCAAGTAAATATAATGCGGTATTCTGGATGGGATTCCAGAAGAGAAAGGATATTAGATAGAAAATCTGAATAAACTAGGGACTTAAATTAATTAAATTTAATTAATACATTAAGTTAATTTTCACAAATATCCTGTATTAATATAAGATGCTAAAAATAGAAAAAACGGGTATGAATTTTATATCAATTATCTGTATCATTTTCATAATATTTTCTGTAAATATATACTTCTAAAATTTAAATGTTATATTTTAAAATTTTGTTATGTAACCACTGCATTGTGAGGAAATAAATATGAAAATCTTACTCTTTAAAATGTATATGAAATATGTTGCAGTATATCAGGCACAGAGTGTACTCATTAAAGCACCTTTCCCACAAACATTCCTCAAATGCTTTATCAACCTATAATATTAAATTCTGGATGAATGGAATGGATATCATGTTGGTCGTAGCATTAATCACACACACAGAAATGTTCTTTGTTAGTCATGAAGTCATAATTATAAGAAAAATTACTATATCAATGAAAAGCCCTTTCAGTCACAAAGGCAGAAATAAGACTGGGACAGTCCTTAACTTTGGGTATTGTATAAAACCAATTTGTATACGATGACAAATGGGGGCAACAGAGTAGATAAATTTTCTTTTTTATTGCTCATCAGGTATAAGAAATAATAGCAGATCTACTAACAAGCAGTCTTTTCTGGCATAATTGTGTAATTATAAAATGACAAAAATATGCTTAGAAGGCAACTTTCATTCACTGTTTTGATAGAGATCTTTCGGGGTTTTATTCTTTTGGAAAGCTTTTCAGACCCTTGTGGGATTATGGCTTCCAATGCTATTGTTGATGCTCTTTTTACTTCTCATTTTTTAATTATGGAGGGTTAGTTCCCCTTGCTCCCAATCTAAGTATAGTTTGTAATGTAGAGTTGAATTTGTACTCAAATATGAAATTTGCTTGTTATTTAAGGTATGACTGTAAGAAGATTATTCATCTTTGTGAAGTTCAGTTTACTCATCTTAAAAAGTGGGATAATTCTTTTTACCTTATAAAATGGCTGTTAGCATTGCTACAAAATCAAATAGAACATTTTCAATGCATGTTTTGCCATCTTAGAATTATCATTGATAATGTTTTCCATCTTTATGTGTTTATCTTGTTTTGTTTAAATAGAATCTAAATATGGCTAAGTTTCCATTTACTTCTAGGAACTACCCATTCAAACAACGCCCTTCTGAGATTTACATTACCCCCCTTTACTCCTAAGTCTACAGATGCCTTATGTTACAGCTAACAGAGAGAACTCTAATTACACTGTCTAGGCTGATGATTCCTGGACCTGTATTCCCAGTTCAAATCACTCCTTACAGTTGCGAATCGATATATCTAGCTGCCTCCTATATGTATCTATGGATATGGTACACAGAGACAACAAACTCCAGAAGCCTCAAACTGAAGTTCTGTTCTTCTTCAATTCAGTGGTTCTTCTTTCTCTTGTTACTATTAACCTGAAATGACACTGACAACCACACTATTATTGAAGTCAAAATCTAGTTATCATCATTGTTATCTACCTCTCTTGTTTCTTGTGTTCCACAGTTCACTCATGAGCACTGATTCTTTAGTCTAAAGAGATTTCTAATTAGCCTACTTTCTCCATTTTCACCTCCTAGCCTGTATGGTAAGAGTTGCTGACATAGAATAGTAACCACATTCAATTGGGATTTTGAAGATAATTAAATGAAAGGGCCAGAGACACATTTAATGTGAAGCTAATGAAGCTTAAGCTGCAGGACTTTCATTTGCATGAGCCTCTGTGAGGTCTGGGAGCTGCTGTGCAATGACTGTTCTGGATGGAGTGGAGTAACGAGCTTGCTGTCAGGAATCATTGCAGAAAACATAAATTACTTAAAAATATTTGGGAAGAAAAAACAACCACATTCTTCAGTTTCCAGTCACATTATAATAGTTTTCCCTTGTTCTAAGTAATGTATTCCCTTTTATATCAAATTTGATATGCATTATTAGGTACCTCTTTTCTTAAAGAAAAATTCCCAAATTGTACAAATTTCAGGCTTCATAAAACCTGTATCTACCTCTGGAACTTACAATTTCAAAGTGTGTCAACAAAGTTAAGGAAACCAATAAGTGATCCTGAGTCAAAAATAGGAGATGTAGTCACCATCCATTAGATCTCAAGAGAAAAGAGGAGGAAATGGTTTCATCAGGGCTGAGTGAGATGCAAAACCTTGGGTGGTGCAACTGACATATAATTTAAAACAATTGTTTCAAATTGCAGCCTCTGGTGGTTTTCAAACATTTCTTCATATCTACTACAGTGTTTATTTTTAATAACTTTTTACAAATTTCTGTACACTTTTGATTAGATAATTATTATGAAAATAGTACAGAGTTTTCCACATAACTTAGTTTCCCAATTTTTAACATTTTATATCAGTATGGTATAGTTGTCACAATAATGAATCAATATTGATATATTATGATTAAAGTTCATACTTCATTCAGACTTCCCTAGATTTCTCTAAAATCCTTTTTTATTTGTTTGTTTAAGACCCATCCAGGATACTCTATTACATTTAATAATCATGCATTCTTACAGAAATTGTTGGCTGGACAGTTTCACAAACTTGCCTTGTTCTTGCTGATGTTTACAGTTTTGAGTATTGGTCAGATATTTTATAGACTATTCCTCCACTGGGATTTTTCTGATTTTTTTATTATTATTTAAATGGATTTTATTTTCTTGAGAGGAAGATCACAGAAGTAAAGTATCATTCTAATTACATAACATCAATGATACTATTTTGGCTTAAATATCCTCTCCAAAATTCATGTTGAAATTTAATTGCCATTGTGATAGTATTAGGTGGAACCATTAGAAGAAAATTAGGCCTTGAGGACTCCACCATGATGAATGGATTGACCTTGTTATTTTGAGAGTGTTGTTGTAAAAGAGATATCTTGCTCTCACTCTTGTCCTCCTGTGCTTCCCTTTCCTTCATGGAATGAAAGCACAAAACCCTTCACCAGGTGCCAATGCCATGCTCTTTGAAATCCCAGCCTTCAGAACTATGAGTCAAATAAACTTTTTTAAATTTTGTTTTAATAAATGATCTAATCTGTGGAATTCTATTATAGTAATACAAAGCATAGTTGGACATGAACATATTAGCAACATGCTTTATCTTGATATTGACCTATATCACTTGGCTAAGATAGTTCAGTCATGTTCCTTCTTTGTAAAGTTATATTTTTTCCTCCATTTAACACTGCACTATTTGGAAGGAGGGTAGAGTACTACTTGAGGGTGGATTCTCTACCTAAATTATTTAAAAAATTTCTGCTCAGTGGATTATTCATCTGTTCTCCCAATTTATCAAATAGTGGATCATTTATGTACATCAGCATGGACACATGGATATTTATTTGATACTTTGAGTTATTACTTATACAATATTACTCTTTGCTTGAATTTGTATAGGTTTGGCTATTAGAACTCTGTTATTTGAGTCTTGTATTCCCTTGACATTCCTGCATCCTTGTGATATTTTTCTTTTTTTGGTCTGCTTTTTGAGGTTGTTGTTTTTAGAACTTTTCCTTCTGGTACTACAGGAAATCCAGGAATATCTTATATATTTTTTGCTCTAGTCCTAGGATCACCTTTTTTCTCCACGAAGATTTGGTTACTGTTTTGCAGAATTACATTAAATTAGAAATCAAGATCTGAAAGTTTAAAAGTTCATTGCTCACTGGTACTAGCAATGCAAGAAAATATATACGTGGTTATATATTTAGGCATATGTGTGTGGGTATAGTAACCCATGTATATACACATATTTATCAATATTTTTATATTTAACTACCTTTGTCTACATTTAGCTAAACATTATATTGATGTCTCTGATGCTTACCCATTATCACATGAATTATTCTAGGCTATTTCCCTTGCGTATTTCATAATCTCCCACTCTAACATATAACTCTAACATCTCCCACCATCCACCATTTATTTATGGAATTTTTCAATTTTTATAGTCAGTGGTTTTAAAACTGCTTTCCTGTATCCTCATGGTCAACCATTTTATCAAGCAGAGTGCAATGCTTAGATACAGTTTCTTTTACCTTTATTCTTTAAAAAACTCCACTAATTTCCAAAGGTACTTAGGCTGCTTCCTTATTCCAATACCTCAAGAAGTGAGGTTGTTTTATAAATTTGTAATATATTCAGTTTATTTTGCCATATCTTCCATTCTATCCCACAATTTACTAATATGTATATTTAACAAAACCCATAGACATATATGGCACAATTTATGCCATTTTCATTTAGGTTCACACCTTATGCAATACATGTATATGAGTTTTGTCAAATGCTAAATGTCTTGTGTTCACCATTACAGTTTCATACAGACTACTTTTACCACACTAAACTATTTCTACTGATTTGTCTATTCAAGTTTTCCCCATCTGAGCCACTGGCACACAATTTTTTTTTCTTTACTTTCTCAATAGTGTAGTATTTTCTAGAATGGTATATCATTGGAATCATAAACTATGTGACATTTTCTAACTAACTTTTTCATTTAACAGCATGCATTTAAGATTTGTCCATAGTTTTCTGGTTGCTTGATGGTTCACATATTTTATTTTATCACTGGTTGATATTCCTCCATATGAATGTATTCTAGTTTGTTTTTCATTCCTCTTCCAATAGTAACCATATTCCAGTTTTTGGTGACGATGAATAAAATTACTATGTTGCTTTTGTGTGGATATAAATTTTTAAATGAGCTGCTTAGTTACCTAGGAACACGATTCATGGATCATATGGTAAACATATGGTTAGCTTTTTGAAAACATTGCCAAACTGTCTTCCAAAGTTACTAATTTGTAATCTAATCAGATATGAATGATAGTTCCTGTTGCTCCACATTCTTAGCAGCAGTAGGTATTGTCAGATTCTTGCTTGTTTGTTTTTCATTTTATTCTTTCTCTTAGATGTTGTTTTGATATGCAATTCCCTAAAGAAAAATGATGTTGAGCTGATGTTGTACATCTTTTCATATGCTTATTTGCCATCTGTATATCTTCCTTGATGAGGTGTCTGTTTACACATTTTGCTCAATGTCTTCATTGTTTGCTTTTATATTTGTGAACTTACAAATTTCTTGTATATTTTGAAAGCAGGTCCTCCATTATTTATGTGTTTACCAAATATTTCCTCTCAGCGTGTAGCTTATATTTTCATTTTTTTTTAATACTATATTTTTCAGGTCTGACAACTTTCAGTTTATCAAAATCTAACATAAGTTTTGTAGTTTGTGAATCATGCTATTGTTGAATTTAACACATCACAATATTCAATTTCACAATACCCAATTTTATAATATTTCTATATTTTACAAAAAGTTGTATAGTCTTGCATTTTAATTTAGAATGCAAATGCACATTTACATTTTTAGTGTAGACTTTATATTTCACTTTCATCAGTAATCTATTTTGAATTAACTTTTTGTATAACATAAGGTCTCTCTTTTTTTTTTTTTTTGAGTTGGAGTCTCACTCTGTCGCCCAGACTGGAGTGCAGTGGCTGCTCCTGGCCACCGCAGCCTCGACCTGCTGGGCTCCAGTGATCCTTCCGCCTCAGCCTTCTGAGTAACCAGAATTACAGGCAGGCGCTACCACACCCAGTTGATTTTTGATTTATTGTAGAGATGAGGTCTCGCTGCCCAGGCAGGTCTAGAACCCGCGGGCTCAAGCAATTCACTCACCTCAGCCTCCCAAAGGCACGGGATTACAGGCTGAGCCACCAAGCCCGGCTCAAGGTCTGTTTTTTTAAACATAGAAACCCAATTGTGTTCTGTTATAATTTGCTGAAAATAATATTTTTTTCCTCACTGAACTGCCTTTGTTCTTTTGTGAAAGATTGGTAAAGATTACATATATGTAAGTCAATTTCCCTGACTTTAATCTGTTTGTTTTATCTGCATGTCTATTCTTTTGCCCATTCCACATGTTCTTGATTATTGTGGTCTTATAAGATTTGGTAATATAAATTTACCTACATTTTTCTTTTTCTTCAGTTTTTTAGGTTCTTTGCATCTCCATATGAACTTTAGAATAAGTTTCCCAATATCTATAAAAAAAGCTTGCTGAGGTTTTGGTTGGGATTATGTTGAATCTTTAGATCAAGTTAAGAAGAACTGACATCTAAAAAATATTGAGAAGTCTAATCAATAAATACAGACAACCACCAATTTAATTAGAACTTATATAAAATTTTTATCAGTGTTTTGTAGTTTGCCTTGTATAGGCCATGTACATACTTTTTTTTTACATTCAAAGTCATGTATTTCTACTATAAGTGTAAAAGACAGTGCTTATCCTGAAAATGTTTATTTCATTTTATTTTATTTTAGCTATTTTATTTTATTTTTTTTGAATTGAGGTCTTCCACCATCCCCCAAACTGGAGTGCAGTGGCATGAACACTGCTTCCCACAGTCTCCAACTCCTGGACTCAAGCAATCCTCCTTCCTCAGCTTCCTGAGTAACTGGGACTACAGGCACATCATTCATTATTCTTGGCAATTGTTTTAAAATTTTGCAGGGCAGACAGTGTTTAACTTTAATCAAATCCAAAATTTTTATTTTATAGTTTGTGAATCATGCTATTTGTTTAATTTAACATATCACAATACCCACCTTTATATAATTTTTACTACTTTTGCAAAAAGTTTTTAGTTTTGTATTTTACATTTAGGATGCACATGCCTACTTCCATTTTTATCAAAGACTTTACATTTAGCCTTAGCTCTTACATTTCTACCATCTGGGTAATTGCTTTGTTACTCAGGCTGGTCTCAAACTCCTGGGCTCAAGCAATCCTCCTACCTCAGCCTCTAAATGTGTTAGGATTACAGGTATGAGCTATTGTACCCAGCCTGAAAAATATATGTATATATATTGCTTGTTGCTATTATATAACAAAGCAACTTACTATGCACATTAAATATATATCCTACAACCTTGCTTCATTCAATAATTTTAGATAATTTTTGTTGATTATGACTTTTTACATAGACAGTTATGCTATTACGAGTAAAAAAGGCTTTTTTCTTTTCAGTCTGACTACCTCCTCCTCCTTTTGTCTTGTTTTGTTTGTTTGTTTTGCCTATTGCTCTAGCTAGGCCTTCCAATACAATTCTGTATAGAAACTTGTGTAGGTTAATTTAGCCCTTACATTTCTACCATTTGTCTCAGAGAAGCATGACCCAGACCCCTACTAATTCCAGAATGAGGAAATTGTGGGACATATCCAAATCCAACATGTTCCCATAAGTAAAAAAAAAAAAGAAGTTTGTTATTGCAAGCCATTGAGATTATGGGTTTGTTATGAAGCATTCATTGAAGAAATCTAATAAATATATCAACTGTAACATCAAAGATAATTCTGGAATGAAGAAATTCTGTAATAACCAATGTGAGAAAAAAAGTCAAACATTGTGAAGGGTAGAAAATGAAAAAGAAATTCAGATAGTAATATCTATGTGTCTTACATGAAATGTAATAAAATAATATTTATGTATTGAATGCTTACCATATATCAGCACAGTTCAAAGTGTTTTATACATACCTGAGTAAGATCTATTTTGATTAACTTTTTTTTTTTTTGAGTTGGAATCTCTCTCTGTCACCCAGGCAGAAGTGCAGTGGCATGCTAACAGCCACCACAGCCTCAACCTGTTGGGTTCTGGTGATCCTTTCACCTCAGTCTTCCAAGTAGCTGACACTACAGGTGTGTGCCACCATACCTGGCTAATTTTTTGATTTATTATACAGATGAGGTCTTGCCAAGTCACCTAGACTGGTCCCAAACCCGTGGACTCAGACAGTCCTTTCACCTTGGCTTCCCAGAGTGCTGAGATTATAGTCATGAGCCACTGCACTCTGCCAGATTAAATTTTTAATTATATATTTCTTTCTCATTCTATTCCATCTGTCTTATATTTACTATATAAGGTCATAATAGTTAAAAGCAGTATAATTTGTTTTAAACCTATATGAAAACATTGATAAAAATTTGTTGTGTAATATTTCATAGTTACTCTATTTATAGATATATTTTTGTTTAAGGATATTATATTATTATGTTTTATAATTTTTCTACTTCTTTCTGCCATTCTTCTGAATGTATTGTGTGTTTTTAAATTTCTTTTCCATTTTTTGGATAATTTTTTGGTTATTCTACTTGCTTACCCATCTAAAACTTATAAGATACACCCTTGCCTCATTAACTGTAAAATAAAATTAGAACTTTTTGCATTTCAGATAATGCAAGGATCTTAGAATTCTTAGAAGACTTTGTTTTTTTTCCAATGTCTTTGGTTTTATTGTCTTATTATCTGCCTTGTTTTATTGTGCTTTACTTGATGTGTGTGCATATAGGTATATTACATATGTAGTGCACGTTGATATTATCTATAAAGTTCCTCAAGACATGATTATTTCCTTAGCAAATGTTATTGGATCCATCCTAATATTTACCCACCACATTCCTCCTCATGCATCCTTTATTCCCATGGATTTATCTGTGATTGTTTTCCACAGCCAGAAAATCTTCCTGTAGCATTTTTTTTAATCAAGGCCTTACACAGCTGACTGCTCTCAGTTTTTGTTTTGCTAAAAGATTACATTGTCTTCATTTATGAATGATATTTTCACAGTGTATTGAATTCTAGGAAAACACAGTAAGGATGTCATCCATTGATGGCTAGCTTCTATTGTTTTGGGGGGGGGGAGTCTTTTTTGAAGGCAATATGGCTTTTTTTCTAGCTTCTTTTCTTTTATTTTTTGGCTGTCTTTATAATTTTCCTCTTTGTCTTTATTTTTTGGCAGTTTTACTATGATATTTCTCTTTCCTTCTTTTTTGGGGTTTGCTTTTAGTTATTCTTTTTGTTGCATGCCTGATTATATTTGCATGTGACCAAGAAATTATGTATGAAACATTGCAAGGCAATTTGAAATTCAAATTGTTTTGTTCCTTCAAAATGTTTACTTTAAGAATCAATTAAGCACTGGGCAAGTAACCTTAATACAAACTGAGACTAACCTGATTTCAAACTGGCTCAGTTACTGCTGATGCTGACCTATTTTCTGTTTACCTAATCTAAGACGCATTTTTCAAGGGTTGTAACTGAAATTTTGTTATGGTATTTAGTATCTTACAAATTGGCTTCATATTCCGACTTAAGTTCTCTCATTAACCCAGTGCAACTGTCCAAAACGCTGGGAAGTTCCTCAGTGCCCCTACCTCAGCACTATTCATCTAGTTTCTCAGATTCTTACCCTTCTCTGAGCAAATTCTTGATGGAAAAGTGGTTCCAGGTGTCTGTCTCACATCTTTGGGCTTCCCCGCTGTCTAGGAAAGTGGACTTGTGAGACTTCCATGCTTTCAAAGTACTCTGATAACTTTAAGATGAGGTCGGAGGTCTGTCTAAAATCATATTCTATTTTTCAGTTGTTCCCAACTAAAGTTCTATTCCATTGCTGCAAGCTGAACTCACTTCCCTTTAGCTTTGACCACGAAAAATAATAAACTAAAAATGAATAAAAGTAAAACACAGTGATAAGATAAAGACACACATAATTCTACATTTTGGTGAGATGTACACTGTATATCATTATGGAAGAAATATGTTCTTTTCCTTTGTAAAATTAAGCTTATAATATACTACAGGACTCAGTGTGGTTTTAATCTAAACTAATTTAAAATTCTGGAGTATATAATAGATATTTAATGAATACCTATGAAAATAATGAATTTTTTTTCTTGAACATTAAGATTTTTATTTTCGTTTTTTTCTTAAAGGAGTGTATTCATAGATTTTATGCAGTATAGCCCCTAAAATATTTTTCAGAAATTCTCTCTGTAAATAGTTTCCAAAGGTGCAGAGTCATGACAGTATCTAAAAATGTGCCTCTCCCACCCGTGGTTTACTCTCTTATCTGGCACCCACTCTTCCTCCCTCACACATTATGTTTTCATTTGTGACCACCTCCAGAGAGGGCAGCCCTTAGGAAAGGCAGCTCTTTTTCCATTTTCTCTGCTTTTCTTGAGAGCGGGAGATTCTCAGAATTCTAGTGATAAAAATTCCCCAGCAGACACCCAGAATTCTGATGAACAAAAACTCCTAACTTAATTTCTTTGGAAAATTACTATTTCTTAAACCTGGCATTTTAAGTAACTGGACTAATCAAATATGGTGTTAGAGATGTTGGCTATCAATTTATAAAAAATAATGTGACACATATTGTATAAAATAAACATAACCACATTTCAGTAGTTTAACATGCATATTAATAGATTTGGGTCATAAGTATGTTTGTGTCTACATAGGAACAGTTCTGTAAGCTTATCTCTAAGACTTGGGGCTAAAAGCAATGAGGGAAGTCATCTACTTTATATATTTTTGAATCATGTTAAATTTCTTTTCTGGGTTTTTTTTTTAAATCAATGTTTTTTATTTTGATATCGTGGGGTACAGTTAAGGGTTAGGTATAAAAATATGCTTTGTTTAGGCACCCTTGTGGATAAGGGGTGTCTCCCCGTCCCCAGACAGATATTGACTAATGTTAATTCCACCTCCATTCCCCTCTCCCCCCCCATAGATGCCCACCACTGTCGATCCTTTTCTTATAGTATTATGATAGATGTTCAAGGTCCACTATATGAGTGAGAACATGTGATACTCAGATTTTGTTTCTGTGAGAGATCACTCAGTATTATAGACTCTAGTTCCATCCAGGTTGCTGCAAAA
>NW_007250162.1:263076-264513 GCF_000164805.1 Carlito syrichta
CTTCTCTTTTCTGATTGCTCTAACTAGGACTTCCAATACTATATTGAACAGGAGGGGAGAGAGTGGGCATCCTTGTCTTATTCCAGTTTTCAGGGGAAATGATTCCAATTTTTTTCTGTTTAGGAGTATGCTAGCTGTGGGTTTCTCATAAATGGCCTTTACTATTTTGAGGTATGTTCCATGCATGCCTAGGTGTTCAAGGGTTTTTATCTGGAAGGGATGCTGGATTTTATCAAAAACTTTTTCTGTATCTAATGATATAATCATGTGGTTTTGTTCTGATGTCTGTTGATGTATTTAATTACATTTATTGTCTTGCAAATGTTGAACCAGCTTTGTGTCCCTGGGATGAAGCCTACTTGATCATGACGGATGATTTTTGAGATGTGTTGTTGAATCTAGTTTGCTAGGATCTTGTTGAGAATTTTGGCATCTATGTTCATCAAAGATATTGACCTGTAGTTCTCTTTCTTTGTTGAGTCTTTACCTGGCTTGGGCATCAATGTGATGTTAGCTTCATAGAATGATTTGGGGAGGGTTCCATCTTTCTCAATCACCTGGAATACTTTCAGTAGGATTGGTATCAGCTCCTCCTTAAATGTCTTGTAGAATTCTGCTGGAAAGCCATCTGGACCAGGGCTTTTTTTGGTAGGTAGTTTTCTTATTACATAGTCAATTTCCTTGAGTGTTATTGGTCTATTTAGGGTCTCGATTTCTCTTGTTTTAAACTAGGTAGGTTGTGTGATAGCAGAAAGTCTTCTATTTCCTTAAGATTTTCCAGTTTATTTCCATACAAGTCTGCATAGTAGTCTCTAATGATCTTTTGTATTTCTTCAGGGTCAAATGTGACTTCATCTTTTGTGTTTCTGATTGTATTTATTTGGGCGTTTTCTCTCTTTTTTTTTTTTTTTTTTGGTCAGTCTAGCTAAATGACCATCGATCTTGTTTATCCTTTCAAAAACCAGTTTTTTTGTTTCATTGATTTTTTTTTTTGTATTGTCTTTTTGTCTTCTATGTCCCAGATTTGGGCTTTTATTTTGGTGATCTGGATTCCTCTGCTGCAGTTAGGGTTTTGGTGGTCTTGTTTTTCCAGCTTCCTAAGGTGACTTGTTAGGCTGTTGATTTGTGATTCTTCCATTTTTTTCATGTGCATTTATAGTGATATGAATTCCCCTCTTACAGTTTTCATGGTGTCCCGGAGATTTTGGTAAGATGTCTCTTCATTTTCATTTGTTTCCAGGTATCTTTTAATCTCTGTTTTGATTTCATTGTTGACCCAGGGGTTGTTTAGCATCATGCTGTTTAGTGTCTATGCCTTTGTGGATTTGGGGGGAAGCTTGTTGGTGCTGATGTTTATTTTTATTCCACTGTGGTCTGAGAAGGTGCATGACAAAATTTCGATCTTTTGAAATTTGTTTATGCTTGATTTATGGCCAA
>NW_007250162.1:264882-265202 GCF_000164805.1 Carlito syrichta
CACATTCAGGCTAATTATTGAAATGTGAGAGTTGGTCCCTATCATAGAGTTCTTATAGAGCTGTTGTTGTTCCACTTGGTTTGTTGTCTTTCTTTTGGTTTGGGGGTGGGTTCATGTGTATTTTATTCTTTTTCCTGTACTCTTGTAAAGAACATTATTCTTTTTTCCTTTTCTTCTGTGTTTAGTACTTTCTTAAGTGTTTCCTATAGAGGTGGTCTGATGGCAGCGTAAGTTCTTAGGGATTGGATATCTGGGAAAAGTTTTAATTCTCCCTTGCTGATGAAGCTTAGCTTGGCTGGGTAGGTTATTCTTGGTTGAAA
>NW_007250162.1:265222-286015 GCF_000164805.1 Carlito syrichta
TTCAGCCTCGGCCTGCTGGGCTCCAGCGATCCTTCCGCCTCAGCCTTCCGAGTAGCCGGAATTACAGGCATGCGCCACCACACCCAGCTGATTTTTTGATTTATTGTAGAGATGAGGTCTCACTGCCCAGGCGGGTCTCGAACCCGCGGGCTCAGGCAATTCACTCACCTCAGCCTCCCAAAGGCGCGGGATTACAGGCTGAGCCACCGAGCCCGGCGGCCCATGACTCTTAAGTTCTTTCTCTTGAATTTATCACTCATCTCTTGAAGGTTTTGTTCTGTCTTTTTAAGCTTATTTTCTGTGGTTTTAACAGTTTGAGTTAGTTTTATATCTTTGTCCTCAAGCTCTGAGATTCTTTCTTCTGCTTGGCTAATTCTGCTTTCCATGCTTAACAGTTTGTTATTTATTTCATTCACAGTATTCTTTATTACTGTTATCTCATTTATCAACTCCTTCCTAGTTTCTTCTTGTCTCTCCTCAATTCTTTTTAATCTCTCCATTAATGTCTTGATATCTAGGTTTGTAGTTTGAGACCAGTCATTCTGGGGTCTCTTTATTGTTTGCATTCCGATGTCAGTTTTCTCAGTGTCTGCCCTCCCAGCGGTCTGGGAGATTCCATATTCTTCTTTTGGTTTTTCTTCATTTGTGTAGATTTTTCTCTCTCTCCCCCTTTCCCTCCCCTTCTTGAATTCTGTTTTTCTGGGAAGGTGGGATTATTTTTGCTTCACTTGTGCAACCTCCTGACTTTTCTTATGAGGGTCCTCTGACTTTATTCACTTTTGAGGCTGGAATGTGGGTTGCGGGCTATACTTTTTGCAGTTTTGAGGTTTAATTGAGGGGGAAGCTGTTATTCCGAATCTATCTGCTGATTCCAGTATCCATCAACAGGTGTATGGGCACACTGTAGCCTATTTCTCACTGCCTTACAATCTGTCTGTGCAGTGGGATGTAGGTTTGGGCCCTGGAACAAAAGGAGGTATGAAAGAGCAAAATACTGGAGGAAGGGGTTGACAATAGGAAGTTAGAAAGAGAGAAGAGTGAAAGGGAAAACAGACATACATACCAACTAACAGGTGAAAATGAGAGACAAGGCCAGAGAGAAGTGAAAAAGACACAAAAGCAAAATTTCCTAAAGCATATCAGTAACCACATAAAGACAGTACAGTAAAATCATGCCTTTTGATGCATTTTCCCCAACACAAACAGATAGTCTAAGTCAAAAAGCAAACAAAGGTGAGCAAAGCAAACAGTCAAAATGATAAAATCAAAAGTCAAAATAAGAAATCAGACTAGCTCTGGAATCTTCCCTGAGTGTCTAAAATCTCTTCAGCTCTGATCTCCAGCCTCTCCCCTTTGCTTTCATTGCAGGCAGCTAGATTTACTTGCCACTTGGGTTTGTTCTTTTAGCCTGCTGCCTGAGAGGTCTGCGATGCTCAGTTGCCTGTGTCTGATTCAGCATAGGTGAAGGGATTTGTCTCCTGTTTAGCGATGTTACCTTAGGAACCGAGGTGGAGGCTGCTCATAGGTGAGTGGGGCAATGCAAATCTCTGCCTGGGAAATGGCCTAGGTGGGCAGCTCATCTTTCGCGAATCTTTTCTCTCCACTCGTCTGGGTCCCTGGGTGATTCACTATGATGGGCTGTGGTGGTGTGCAAGGCACCGGGGATCAGCTGCACAACTGGGCTCTGGATGCGGTGTGCCACCATCAGGCTGGGGTGGAGGAGGAAGCTGGGAGTTCCCTCCTCTAGAACTGAGAGTTGCTTATCCACTCCTCCTTAAGATATGCTGTTCCCATACACAAGCATGGGGTCGTATGCTGGGTACCTCAGCCAGGGTGGACCCAGAGCTCCAGAGCTCCAAAGGGCAGGTGGTGAGCAGTGAGAGTGACTTTAGGCCCCTCACAGGGTACTTTAGCCAGAAATGGAGCTGCTATCTCTGAGGGGCGGGCATCTAGAGCCTCCCTGGGTGACCGGCAGCTTGATAATGGGTGCTGGGTGAGACTATGTAGCCGGGGAGGGAGCCGAGATTCAAGATTCCCATGCAGCAGGCAGGGGCCACATATAGTGGAACTGCAGCAGCCAGGGGCAACAATATCCGGCCTTGGGTGTGACTAAGTGTCCCCGGGCCTTGGACTGGTGCAGCTGGCAGTGGGCAGGGGCTAGGGGAAGGAAAGTAAGAGTCTTTTTGGGAACTCATGTTCAGAGAATCTCACAATTCCACCTATGCCATCACCATATAATGTGGTGATGGCAACCTCCCAGTAATGAATTTTTAACCAGAAACATATAAGAGCTATATCTGAACAAGCTAAATTTATAGTAATTTCATTCAAAACTATCCTTAACACTAAACATCTGTTCTACAAATAAATTGCTTCATCACAATAGCATAGGTTAACATACAACTGGCAAAAAATATGTTCTCAGTAATTGACATGATTCATGTTTGTTGGCTAAACTCAATATCTCCAATTGTAAACTTCCTCACAGTAATTTTATGTCTCCCTCAGTTTATTAATTTTAATTTACTTCCCATTTCATAGTCCTACCTATAGTAAGTGCTTAATAAGGATTAATTAAAGAAGTTAAAGATAAATTTAAGTAAAAATAAGAAGATGGTATCTTATGGGATGTTGCTATCATGTGGGATGCTTTGGATTTAATTAACCAAAAAAATAAGTATTTTCCTGAGGGAAAAAAAAATATGAAATGATACACAATAGAAAAATATTTATAAAGTAAAGATACATTTCATTATATTACCCTCTAGGAAGGACACTTTAACTGTGTAAAGAATTAGCTTTCACATTCTTTTATGTACTGAGATCAGAGTGACTCGTCTTCAACTGCCTCATATTCATATTCAGCTCAATTTAAGATTCCTAAGAGAGAGAGACAGGGTCTGATTGAACCAAGTTGTATGATTGAACCAAGTTGTATCATGTGATTTAATTGTAAGTAATATATGACTATTATACATATTCGTATTTAATAAAACAATAATAGGCTATTCTCTGTATTATATCTGAATGTATATAACCATTATCCAACTTTTTACTGAGGCAGACAGCTGTTTTAGGGTAGTCTGAATGAAATAAGACCATTCCCTCCAAAGACTTATGAGTACTATTACCAAAAGAAGAGAAAATAGTTGTTGATTAGCAGGCAGAAGAAATGCCGTAAGGCATGGTCTAAAGCACAAGCCCTCTAACTACTTCTTCCAGTTACACATTAGACCTAAGCAAATGCTAGATCTGTGATCTTTGGTGAAGTTTAAACTATTCTGTGCTTGTTTCCTTATGATTATTAAAATTTCATTAATAATATATCTCTTTTATAAGAATACTGGGTAGATTAGATCAATCTATACACATAAAGTGTTTAGAACAATGCTCAGCACATAATGATTCAAAAATGATAGTGTTATTTTATATGATTACTTCCTTCTTTGAGCTTGCATGCATTTTTCCACTTTTTTAAATAAAATACAAATTAAAATTAACATCTTGAAACATTCAATATTTTAAAATGCTGGTTCTGTAATCTGATTGGGTTGCAATAGTAGGTTTTCTACTTAAATGCTATGGAATATTGGGCAGGCGACAAACCATCTGGGATATAAATGTTCAGATGTAACTGAAACTAATATTTACTCTTGAGGTTACAAATGGACTAAATAAGACAATACATGAACAATTCTTAGTGTAGCCTTTGACATTCTATGAGCTATGTAAAATTGTATTATTCTACAATATTTATGAGTAAAATATTACAAAAACCTTCACAAAATATACCTATAAGATGTTAGAAGCCTGATAAATCTGGCAGAAATTATAGCCATATGAGTACTTTTATGCTTCAAGATCAGAGTAGTTTCGATGTATTTCTTTACAATCTTTATGTTCTACTGTGGGTATTCAGCTATATTATCGCTATGCTATGGTTTGAAAATCCCTTCCAAAACTCATCTTAAAATTTAATTGACATTGTAATAGAAGTGAAAAGTGAGGCCTTTAGGAGGTGACTAGATCATGAGGGCAGAGTTCTCATCCATTAATAGATTACTTCATTTATTGAAAAAAAGGATTAGTTATTTCAGACATGGTTTCCTGATTATAAGTTTGGCCTGATTTTCTTTCTCTGTTGCATGTGCTTACTTGCCCTTCTGCCTTCCACCATGGGACAATGTGGCACAAATGTTTTATCCAGATTCTGGCACCTTGATATTGGACTTCCCAGCCTCCAGAACTGTGAGTCAAACAAACTTCTACTGTTTATAAATTACCCTGGTTAGGGTATTCTATTATAGCAGTGGAAACTGGACTAAGACACTGTTATTCTGTTTACAACTAAAGATTTTTTTCTATGTGATTACAGTGTTATTTCTGAATTTTTTTTCAAACATAATAATACAGTTAAATTTGATAAAGTTTTTATGCTACATAGTATCTGGCACATATCAAGGGCATATTAAATTACAATAGCTAAGGTAATGTTTAAATATTTAATTTGATAATTTTATGATTTAAGTTAGATTTTGAGTATTTAAAAATACCTAAATTAATGTTTATCTCTAGTATTTGTTAACTCACTACTACTGAGTTACTCTCATCAGTAAATAAGGCCATTCATATTTTTCTAATGGAAGCTACAATCTACCAAATATGACTTCACTTCATACATTCATGTTCCATACGATTAGCACAATGTAGTTTTGGATAGCGGATTCTGCAACACAGATCTACCAAGCAAAGAAATTTGATTTTTTAATAAATATTCATAGAATTCACATATGAATTCTTGTTTTCCTATTTTTTTTATTGGACAATATTATCACATCCTTGGCACCATCAGTCACCAATAAACATTTGCACATTGTTGGGTTTTAATGGCTCCGGAGCTCTAATTCAGCAGATCTATATTCCATGTGGGACATGAATGAAACAGCTAAAAATAAATGAACTATTAATCACTAAGACTGATTGCTTGTTTAGTGTTCGGTGTTCAAGGGAGAAAACAACAACAACAACAACAAAAACACTGGCTTTAAGTAAATGACTGGCATTTGAACTCATGATGAAGGCTCTGCCAATAACTCATTGAGTCAGGTGAGCCATTTGAAATCTGACAACTTGTGGTGGTGTTAAGCCAGAGGAAGCTGAAACATTAAGCTTTCTGGTAGTTACAAGTCATGATGGTCCTAACAAATCATCACAGGATATTTCAAATGACATATTATAGCTCATAATCCATCCACCTAAGAGTAGAAGTTGAGACTTTTCTTGTTGCTGTTTGTGTTTTTATGGTCCCCAAATTTGTTCATTTTCTAAAATAATTTTCACATGTACCTAAAAGTATATGTAGTATAATGTGCTAACTGCATGTAAAGAGAAATTTTGAGAAGTTAATTAATTGAAAACAAAATTAATTTTTTTCATGCAAGTAATCTTAAGTTAAAAAATGATGCTTAGGAAAAATGATTTTTGTTCATTGAAGGGTCATTTTTAAAAAAGAAAAAGTGTTCTATGCCTAATCTTTCTCTTCCACAGAGATATTCTTCCATCTGAATATTTTATTGTTAACATTAATAATATTATCATTATACAATTAAAGCTTTATTACCAGTAAAACATAAAATATTTTAGTAGAAATTACATAATTGTATTTTATAGAAATTACAAAGAATAATTATCTACTATATCTCATAATCTAATGTTATGAAATTTCAGTAACCATGGTAATACTTTTATTCAAATTATACTTGAAGTTTAAAGATACTTTTTATTCAAATTATACTCTGTATTTTTCAAATTATTTTTAAAAGTTTTTTTTCTCCTTTCATTCTATTGTTTCTCTTGTCTCCTTACAAGATTTTGGGATTAATGATTAAGCTTTATTTGTCTACTTATTATTTTTTAAAATTTATTTATTTATTATAAAGATGTAAAGTACAATTAAGGGTTATGTATATAAACACTGATCATGCAGGTACCCTTGTTGATGAGGTATGCTTCTCCCTCCCCTAGCAGTTTCCTTCAACTGGTGGTGCCAGCCCCACCCCACCTACCCTGACAGTTTTCTACTACTGCCAATTGCTTTCTTTCTTTCTTTTTTTTTTTTTTTTTGAGTTGGAGTCTTAGTCACCCAGACTGGAGTGCAGTGGCTGCTCCCAGCCACCACAGCCTCAACCTGCTGGGCTCCAGCGATCCTTTGCCTCAGCCTTCCAAGTAGCTGGAACTACAGGCATGCTCTACCATGCCCAGCTAATTTTTTTTTTTTTTTTTTATTGTAGAGTTGAGGTCTTGCCAAGTTGCCCAGGCAGGTATTCACTCACCTCGGCCTCCCAAAGCACGAGATTACAGGCTGAGCCACTGAACCCGGTCTCCAATTTCTTTCTTATAGCATTATAATTGTTCAAGGTCACCTTATGAGTGAGAACATATGGAACTCAGGTCTTTGTTTCTGTGATAAATCACTGAGTATGATCACCTCCAAATCCATCCAAGTTGCTGCAAAGTCCATATATTTGTCCTTCTTTATGGCTGCATAATATTCCATTGTGTATATGTACCACATTCTTTTTATCTAGTCCAGTTTCAATGGGCAACAGGGTTGGTTCCATGTTTTTGCTATTGTGAATAGAGCTACAACAAACATACGTGTGCAGGTATCTTTTTTGTAGAAATATTTGAGTTCCTCCAGGTATATTCCCAAATAGGGAATTGCTGGATCATATGGGAAGGTCAATTTCTAGTTCTTTTAGAAATCACCACACTGTCTTCCAAAGAGGTTGTACTAGTCTGCATTCCTACCAGAAGTGTAGAAGCATTCCTTTTTCTCCACATCCTCGCCAGCATCTGTTGTTGTTTGTTTTATTAATGATGCCCATTCTTACTTAGGTGGTATCTCAATGTGGTTTTGACTTGCATTTCTCTGATGATGAGTGAGGCTGAGCACTTTTTGATGTGTTTGTTGGCTGCCCATATATCTTCTTTTGAGAAGTGTCTATTCATGTCTTTGCTCACTTTTTTAAAGGGGTTTTTTGTTGTTTTCCTTTGGGCACATTTGAGTTCCTTGTAGATCCTAGATGTTAGGCCTTTGTCAGATATACAGTTGGCAAATATTTTTCCCATTTCGTGGACTGTCTCCCTGCTCTCTTGATGGTTTCTTTTGCTTTGCAGAAGCTCATTAGTTTGATGAGGTCCCACTTGTCTATCTTATTTCTTAAGGTATTGATCTTTAGGGTTCTGAATAGGAATTGGTTCCCTGTTCCAATTTCCATAAGGGTATCTCCTGTGCATTCAAGATTCTTATAGTCTGATCCATTTCGAGTTAAATTTTTTTGTGTGCTGATAGGTAGAGGTCCTATTTCAATCTTCTCCATGTGGTCAGCCATTTTTCCCAGCACCATTTACTGAATAGGCTCTCCTCTCCCCAGTGGTTGTTGTTGGAGGCTTTGTCAAAGATGAGTTGGTTGAGGTATTGAGGCTTTGCTTCCAGAATCTCTATCCTGTTCCATTGGTCTATGTGTCTATTCTTGTACCAGTACCAGGCTGTTTTGATTACTGTAGCCTTATAGTAAAGTTTGAAGTCTGGAAGTGTGATACCTTCTGCTTGTTTTGGCTATTTGTGGTCGTTTATGTTTCCATATGAATCTCTGTATTGTCATTTCCAGGGTTGAGAAGAATGATGTTGTTAACTTAATGGATATTGCATTGAACCTGTAGATTGCCTATGGTAGGATGGACATCTTAACAATGTTGATTCTTCCTATCCATGAACATGGAATATTTTTCCATTTGTTTGTGTCTTCTTGGATTTCTTTGAGTAGTGTTTTGTAATTCTCCTTGTAAAGGTCTTTCACTTCTCTGGTTAGGAAGATGCCAAGGTATTTCATTTTTTTTGGTGGCTATTGTGAATGGAATTATGCTTTTTATTTGGGTCTCTGCCTGCTTGTTGTTGGTATATAGGAATGCTACTGTCTTTTGCACATTTAGTTTGTACCCTGAGACTTTGCCAAAGTCCTTTATCAGTGCAAGCAGGTTTTTGACAGATTCTCTTGGATTTTCAAGGTATAGGATCATATCATCAACAAAGAGAGATAACTTGAATTCCTCTTTTCCTATTTGGATACCCTTGATATCCTTCTCTTGTCTAATTGTCCAAGCTAGGACTTCCAACACAATATTGAACAAGAGGGGTGAGAGTGGGCACGCTTGTCTTGTTCCAGTTTTCAGGGCAAATGATTCTAGTTTCTGTCCATTTAACAATATGTTAGCTGTGAGTTTGTCGTAGATGGCGCTTACTATTTTGAGGTATGTTCCTTCTATACCTAGGTGTTTGAGGGTTTTTATCAAGAAGGGATGTTGAATTTTATCAAGAGCTTTTTCTGCATCTGTCTAATGAGATAATCATATGGTTCTTGCTTTTACATCTGTTGATGTATTTAATGACATTTATGGTCTTGCGAATGTTGAACTAGCCCTGAATTCTGGGAATGAAGCCTACTTGGTCATGGTGGATGATTTTTGAGATGTGTTTTTGGATCCAATTTTCTAGAATCTTGTTGAGGATTTTTGCATCTGTGTTCATAAGGGATATTGGTCTGTAGTTCTCTTTCTTTGTTGGATCTTTACCCTGCTTTGGTATCAGTGTGATGTGAGCTTTGTAAAATGATTTTAGGAAAATTCCATCTTTCTCAACTGCCTGGAATACTTTCAGTAGGATTGATTTCAGTTTCTCCTTGTATGCTTTGTAGAATTCTGCTTGAAAGTCATCTGGTCCAGGGATTCTTTGGTAGGTAGTTTTTGTATGACATAGTCAATTTCCTGGGTTGTTATCAGTCTATTTAGTGTCTCAGTGTCTTCTTGTTTTAACCTTGGGAGGTAGTGTGATGTCAGAAAGTCCTCCATTTCATATAGGTTATCAAGTTTTTTTCCATATAGGTATACATAGTATACATAGTAATCTCTGATAATTCTTTGTATTTCTTCAGGGTCAGTTGTGATTTGATCTTTTCTATTTCTGATTGTGTTTATTTGGGCTTTTCCTCTTTTTCTTGGTCACTTACTCTGGCTAGGGGCCGATCAATCTTGTTAAATCTTTCAAAGAACCAGCTTTTAGTTTTGTTGATATTTTCTATAATATTTTTGACTTCCATGTCCTATATTTGGGCTCTTATTTTTGTGATTTTGATTCTTCTGCTAAAGTTGATGTTTTGGTGGCCATCTCTTTCTAGCTCCCTTAGGTGATTTGTTAGGCTCTCCCCTTGTGATTTTTCCATTTCCTTGATGTGTGCTCATAGAGATATAAATTCCCCTCTGAGAAATGATTTCATGCATTCCAGAGGTTTTGGTAATATGTTTTTTCATTTCATTTGTTTCCAGGAATCTTTCAATTTCTTCTCTGATTTCAGTGTTGACCCATTCGTTGTTCAGTCTCATGCTGGTTAGTGTCCATGTCTTTGTGGGCTTTGGGGAAATGTTATTGGTTTTTATATTTATTTTTATTCCACTGTGGCCTGAGAATGTACATGGCAAGATTTCAACCTTATGGAACTTGTTTATGCTTGATTTATGGTGAAGGATGTGATCAATCTTGGAATATGTTCCATGTGGTGATGAGTAGAATGTATATTCTGTGGCTGTTGGGTGGATAATCTGTAGGTATCTACTAAGTCCATTTGGTCAAGTTTAAGTTCTGGATCTCCTCATTGATTTTTTGCCTTGAATCTATCTAGGACTGTCAGTGGGGTATTTAAGTCCCTGCTATAATAGTTTTAGAGTCAATATCTTTTTAAGTTTATTTACTAGATACTTTATAAATACTGGTGCTCCTGTGTTGGGTGCATATATGTTTAGGATGGATATTTCTTGTTGATGGATTGAACCTTTTATCATTATGTAGTGTCCTTTTGCATCTTTTTAAAATTTTTGATAGTTTAAAGGTTGCTTTGTCTGATATTAAGATTGCAACTTCTGCCTTCTTTTGTGATCCATTTGCCTGGAAACTCATTTTCCATCCTTTAACTTTGAGTCTGTGTGCATCCCTTGTAGTGAGATGCGTCTCCTGGATGCAGCAAATAATGAGGTCATGGTTTCTTATCCAGTCTGCCATTCTGTGTCTTTTCGGTGGTGCATTTAGTCCATTCATATTCAGACTGATTATTGAAATGTGATTGCTTATCCCTGTTGGGAGGTTCTTATAAAGTTTTTTCTTTGCTTGTTTTCTTTTGACTTTGGGGTTAGTGTATGCGTGTGTTTTCAAGCATCTTGTTGTGCTGTATTCCCTGTTGATTCTGTGCCCTGCTGTTCTCTTGGAAAGTGTGTAGTGTTTCTTTTTTTCTTTCTTTCTTTCTTCTGTGCTTAATACGTTTTTAAGTGTCTCTTGTAGAGCTGGTCTGGAAGCTGCATAATCTCTTAGGGATTGGATGTCTGGGAAGGATTTTAATTCTCCATTACTAATGAAGCTGAGCTTGACTGGATAGGAAACTCTTGGATTAAATTGCTTATCTTTGAGGTCTTTGAATACAGGGCTCCTGTCCCTTCTTGCTTGTGCTGTTTCTGCTGATAGGTCTGCTGCTATTCTGATTGGTTTTCCCCAGTAGGTAGTCTGACCTTTCTCTCTTGCTGCCTTTAGTATTTTTTCTTTTGTGCCTACTTTGTGTAGATAAATTGCTATGTGTCTAGGGGTTGGTCTTCTCATTTGGTATCTTGTGGGGGTTCTCTGTATCTCTTGTGATTGGCTGGTCACATCTCTGGTGAGATGGGGAAAGTTTTCTTGGCTTACCTCCTGGAATACTTGTTCCAAGTTGTTCTCATTTTCCCTTTCTTCTTCTGGGATACCAATCAAGCACAGGTTCGGCCTCTTGATAAAATCACACATCTCTTGTAGGCTTTGCTCCTTCTTTCTGAGTCTTTTTTCTATGTTTTTAAGAGATCAGGTTAATTCCATGTTTAGTCTTCAAGTTCTGAGATTCTTCAGCTAGATTGATTCTGCCTTCCATGCTTGTCATCTTGTTATTTATTTCCTGGATGAAGTTTTTTATTGCCAGAATCTCTGTTACAAGTTATTTCAGTGTTGTATCTTGTCTTTCTTGAGTCTTATTCACTCTTTCCTACCATTTCCTGATCCCTGTCATATTCTGGGGCCAGTTGTTAGTGACTTCCATTGTTTGGGCACCAAGGTCTGATTTCTCAGGAGTTTTGTCTTTGGTAGACTTGAAATTACATGAGGTCTTCCTTTGACTTTTCCTCATTTGTGACAGGTCTCTTTTTTTTTTCTTTAGTTCTGTTATTCAATGTTAGTGGGAGAGGATTTCCCTTCTGATGTTTGCCCAGTCCTCTATTCTTCCTTGGTCCAGCCTCTCTATTTGTTCTATTTTGAAATAGGATGGTGGAAGGGAAGTTTTGCTGTCTCTTGTAGTTTTTGAAATCAGAGTAAAGTGGGGGATGGAGTGCTAGGAGTCAGATGCTACTTGCAACTTAAAATGTTCACTTGTTGTGTAATATTTTCCCTGAGATCCACTCCCTATCACCATTCTATATGATGCTACAAAGCAGAAACCAACCCACACCACAAAACAATCTGCAATAATAACAAGGCAAACCACAACAACAGAAAAACCCCAAGAAAAAGAAACACACACACATGCCTAATATGAAGTAAACAGAGAAGAAAGACAAAGAAACCAAAGGGGGGGTGCATAAGGAAAAAAAAAGAAAAGAAAAAAGGGGAGATTCAGTTGAAACCCTCACACCTCACACATATATTGGCACACCACTTAAATTATAAAAAATGAATATTAAAAAAAAATTACCCAGAAGAACAAAAGAGCAAAAATCAAAAGCAATATCAAAAGATTAACACTCAGTCATTCACATACACACATAAACAAAGAATGACAAATAAAAGCAGAAAGAATCAGAGAAAGAAAAGGAAAAAAGATATTTGGCAGGGGGTACAGGTCAAAGTGTCACATACACATTCATGCATAAAGGAAAAATATTTTTTAAAAAGATGAACTACCAAACAGCCAGAAAATTTTAAAAATTAAAATATAATTGAAAATTTGAAAAAACAAAATAGAACAAGACAAAAAACAGAGACAGAAAAGCCTGTCCTCTTTTGGGAGGCTCAATAGTTGTTTCTCTAATCAGATCTCTCCTGCAGAACCACCTTTTTCACTCTCTCCTCAGGGCATGGAGCAGGGAAAGAGGAGGGGCAGTGGAGGTGGGTGGGGCTCTAGTCCTCCCTTCCCACTCTCCTATGGTCAGGGAGATCTCTGTTTGGGATGTACAAGACAGTCTCTTCCCCAGGTATGTACTCTCACAAGGTTGCCCCAGCCAGGTCTATCCTGGAATGAGCTTCTCCTATGGTGACTAATGTCCAGACTCTGTCTGGGTTTGTCCCTCTCAGTTGTGGCCCAGCTATGTGGGTCTGACGTTGAGAGGATTGCTGGGGAGGAGGGGGTTTGTGTCAGCCCGAGCTCACCAGTGATCTCTTTGGAGTTCTTCCTAGTCATTTTCTCCATCTACTTATTTTTAATTAGCCTAGATTTAATCACTAGATCAGCACATTCATAGCAAAAATCATTTTATTTATGACACATAATGATTTGAAATGTTGATAATGTTGAGTAATGGGCACTTATTCTATTTTGAGGAATTTAATCTGCAATTTAACAAAAAAAGAGAGGTAGAAAAAGGCTACTTTAAGAAAATATTTTAAATAGTGAAAAGAACTAAAAATTAATTAAAATCAGAAAATATTAATTGTTCGTAATTGGAAATGAATTGAAGACTTCCTTTTTCAAAGAACAACTTATATAGGGTAGTGAGAAAATATGTATTTAATTTTAAGACTATTATTTGTAACAAATTCATTTATTATTATAAAGAAGATTTTAGATTATTTTAATTAACTGTATTTTTAAAACCAAGAATGTAGTATTTTGTATGACCGAATGGATAATGTTGACTCACAGACTGCAATATGTTTTTGAATATTAGTTTTAAGGTTGACTCTTGTAAATAAATAAGGAAAAGAAAAAAGCATTTAGGAGCAATGAGTTATCATTTTTGCAGAAGAAAAAAATAACAGTATTGTTAACAAAGCAAATTATCATCACTAAAAATAAATAAATAAATGTAAACAAAAGTTATTCAAAAAGATTTGGAGAAAAGATTTTACTCCTGTGAACGGTTTGCAAACCAAGAAGACATGGTCTTCAGTGTATATCAAAAATGTGTTCCAGAGAACATGGAGGGGTTCTGATGATCATTTTTATTTACACTAACAATAGAAATTATTTTGACTTGCGTGTAGAAAGGGAGGTTCTGTCATAATTTTCATCTATCTTTATGAGAATACAGAGTACATGATGACACCCTCACCCAACCATGGTCACTTGGATCCGTTTTAACTTTTAGAACCTACTTAGCCAAGGGGAGTCCAGTTTGCCTGTTGGCCAAGAGCATATATATATATATATATATATACACACACACATACACACACACATACATTTGTCAACACACTTAAGGAAGTGTTTATTTCATAAAATAAAATTGTTTACTTTCAATGAATATGACTGTTTCAAATTTTGCAAATAAATACAATTTGACATATATTAAAGCCAGTAAAGGGACTTACTATAAATTTGTATTGTATATTTCTAGTTACTAATGAATGGTTTTGCAACCACTGCAAATATTAGCTTAATTCCTCTTGGGTGTAAATATTCACATTAAAATAACTAAAGTGATTAGTTTCAGGGGCCACATTGGAGTATTGCACAATTTAGGCCCTAAGTATAAAAGCTGTATTATGCTAGGAGATTTATTCTAGTATCTGAAATACACAACCTTGAGGGAAAGCAAGCTGTGAGAGGCCATGTTGGAAAACAGAGCTTAATCATCTATGATGCATTTTGGAAGAATCTTCAGAACTGGCAAAGAAGAAGAAAAAATGTTGGGGAGAGGTTTGGGGAGAGATTTACTTGCAAGGAAAGACTGGAAAGTAAACAAGATGGCCCCCACCAAATTTAACAAATGAAATCTTTTCTTAAAAGGATAACCACAAGGTTGCCAGAATTACTAGGATTTCAAGAATTCTGGCCATGGAGGGGCATTTTCACATGATCATCATACCCTGTAGGTGGCCATAGAACTTTAGACATCAACATTGCAAAAGTCAGAGTAGAACTGGTTTGTGAAGTCTAACATAGATGGAAGACTCCAAGTTATATTGATTGAGAAACTATAATTTAAACGGGTGACCTTGTGAATTCTTTATTTTAGGGAGCAAATGTGGGCTTCCTGGAATGTTATGTGCACACTTAACTATCCATAAAGGCAGCGGACAAATTTTCTGTTTTGCTTCAACTTAGTTCTCCTTTTCCATGGTGTCTCAGAGCATTTACAGTAGAGGACCATTAACTTTTTCTTGCACTACTGTACTTTTTCAACTTATCTGCCAATAGGCTCTTCAATGTGCTTCTTCCCTCTCTAGCTTCTTCTGTCTTGTTCTTCTGTTTTTATTTGACCCCTGGGTATTTTTTGTTTGTATTCATTTTGTTTTGCTAATTTTTGGCCTCAATTTCAAACTCTTTGCCTATCTTTTCCCAATATCTTCCCTAGATTATCTCATTGAAGCTAAATTCTTTAATATTGCTAATGCATATAATTTCAAATACACATCTCTAACTCCATTTTTTTCTTTACACCCTATGTATACATTCCTATTTGACATTTCCTCTTAGATGTTTGACAAAAGTCTGAAATTATTAGGGCAAGCCCTGGGTATAGCTACGCCTGTTTTTAAATTAAATAGTTGACCGCCACACCTGTTCCTTTCTCTGTCTTCTTTTATCAGCTATTTTTTGCAGGCTAAGAATTTGTACTTTAGTCAGCCCTAATTTTGTCACTTATTTTCATTCATTTTATCTCCCCAAATATATTGCAATTCACATATATTCAAAAACAATTGAGAACCTGCATATTTCTCTCAATTCATACTAGTAATATTAATAACAGCAATTGTTGTTGGCTACACAACTGTAATATTTTCTGAATTATTTTCTATGATTCCACACTTAAAACTAGATAGTACCCAGTAGAATTTTGAGACATATTTTTATAATTTTACATTTGCAATTAATTTTCTTAAAACTTCACAGGTCCCCCATGTGCAATTTAAACTCCTTAATGAGATCTCTACATGCTTTTCTGCTTCTGCCTTGGATCACTTCTTGTAATGTACCTCCAGTTCACTTTTTCCTCTTGTCACACTGGACCACTTGAATTATCTTAATCCACATGTCCTAACTCCCATTTTCTTTTCATGCCAACAAATTATTACTCTTCAAAATGTAGCTTAAGTGATTAAAAAATATGTCTTACTAATGCACCAGCACCCTTTATCTCAGTTGTATGTTTCATATACTAGGTGTTGCTTTCTTAATGCTAGCCTTAATTTTTGTTTCCTTTGGCTTTTGAACTATAAAGTCCCATTTTTTTTCTGCAAAGGTCCGGTAAAGACCATGTCGAAACAAAATTTTTCAGCCTTTGTATACTATGCTCGATATTGTTTTTGTCATTCTATAAAGGCACTGTTTAAATTGAATAGATACATTTGGAAATTGAAGCAGGACGAGACCCACAATATTGAAAAAAAAAACCTTTCCATTTGTAAGATGAACACAGCTTTTTAAGAGAACATTCTGCTTGAAAGATGAGACTGCTTATTTTAAAAAATGACAACTACTGTTCAAGGTCCACTGATGAGTGAGAATATGAGATATTCAGATCTTTGTTTCTATGATAGTGCACTTATTATAATGGTCTCCAACGCCACCCAATTTGCTGCGAGGTCCATGATTTCATGCTTCTTTATGACTGTGTAACACATTATCACAAGGGAGGGATCAGCTGTCACTGGACACTACTGCAGAGGGAGGGAGGGATGAGGGTAGGGGACATGTGACAACACAAAGAGTACTTAGTTCATTGACAGAGGGAGTGAGGGCCAGAAAGAAGCCCAAACTTCACTTGCATGCAGCCTACTTATATAGTTAATCCTCACTTAAAACCCATGTTTCAGTAATAAAATAAAATTTTTAAAAAATCTAATGAGTAATCCTTACTAGGACCCTACATTCCTATAATAAAATATTTTTTAAAAAAAAATCTAATGAGTAAATCTAAAAGCAAATTACAATCATTTTATTTTATATGATATTCCCAATTAAATTAACAGAGTATACCCTACCAATATCTAAAATATGTTAAAGCCTAATATATAAAAGTACATAAATGTATGATTCAGAATCTAAACATTCCTGTGTGACCAATACATCAAAAAAGTGAAATAGTACAGATAACTTTTCTGATACTTCAGAACATGTCTAATGCTTCCATCTATTTGCTACCAAGTTCCAACAGTAGCCACTGTCTGAAATTTCTACGATAATAGATTTTGTTTTGCTTGTTTAAATAAAGACTCTTAACTTTTTGCCATTAATAAAATTAACACCCCTTTTTTGTTATAGCAAATTGAAAGAATAATCGTTATAAAAGTCACTAACCAGAGACATATTTTGGTGTTCATTATTCTTTTCCAATCACATACATACAACTTTTAAAACAAAACTGTGACTGGGTAACATATATTTAGTTTGTTTTATAGTACATGTAAATGTTTTTCTGTGCCATTAAATATTCTTTTCTGCATGATTTTGAATATTAGACTTTCATTGTGCCAAAACTTATCACTTTATCTATTTATTTTTTAGATTTGGGTACAATGCAGGATTAAGCTCATAAGTACTCATCGTACAGGTGAAGTTTGGGTCTCCCAATGGTCCTCACTTTGCCTGGTTTAGGATCAGGATCTTTTTAATATGTGTCTCCCTCTCCCTCTCTCCACTGGCAGTGTCCTGCTACTGCCAATCCCTTTCTTGTAGTATTATGGTAAATGTTCAGGGTTCACTTATGAGTGAGAACATGTGGCATTCAGTTTTTGCTTCTGTGATAGATCACTGAATATGACAGACTCTAAATCCATCCAAGTTGCTGCAAAGTTCATAATTTTGTCCTTCTTTATGTCTGCATAATATTCCATCGTGTATATGTACCACATTTTTTTAATCCAGTCCATTTTCGATGGGCAGCATGGTTGATTCCATGTTTTTGCTATTGTGAATAGTGCTGCAATAAACATACTTGTGCAGGCATCTTTTGATAGACTCATTTGAGTTCCTCCCCATATATTCCCAGAAAGAGGACTGCTGGGTCACACAAAAGGTTGATTTTTAGATCTTTAAAAGTCACCTTAATTACAGTTTGGCAATTCCCAAAAGATCTAAAAATTGGCCTACCATATGATCCCACAATCCCCCTACTGGGAATATAATCAGAGGAACCCAAATCATTCTGAAAAAGATACTTGCACACACATGGTTATTGTAGTATTATTCACAATAGCAAAAACATGGAACCAACCATGCTGCCCATTGCAAGAGGACTGAATTTTTTTAAAAAGTGGTACATATACACAATGGAATATTATGCAGCCATAAAGAAGGGCAAATTATGAACTTTGCAGAAACTTGGATGGACATAGAGTCTATAATACTGAGTGATCCATCACAGAATCAAAGAACTGAGTACCACATGTTCTAACTCATAAGCAGGGTTTGAACAATTATCATAACACTATTAGAAAGGGATTGGCAGTAGTGGGAAATTGTCAGGGTAGGGGGGCACACTTCATCAACCAGGGTACCTGCATAATGAACATTTTTATACCTTGAATTATACTCGTCATCTTTAAAATAAAATAACGAATTTAAATTAAAATAAATATCACCACACTGTTTTCCACAGGTGTTGAACTAAGTGGGAAATTGTCAGGGTAGGGGGGCACACTTCATCAACCAGGGTACCTGCATAATGAACATTTTTATACCTTGAATTATACTCGTCATCTTTAAAATAAAATAACGAATTTAAATTAAAATAAATATCACCACACTGTTTTCCACAGGTGTTGAACTAAGTGGGAAATTGTCAGGGTAGGGGGGCACACTTCATCAACCAGGGTACCTGCATAATGAACATTTTTATACCTTGAATTATACTCGTCATCTTTAAAATAAAATAACGAATTTAAATTAAAATAAATATCACCACACTGTTTTCCACAGGTGTTGAACTAAGTGGGAAATTGTCAGGGTAGGGGGGCACACTTCATCAACCAGGGTACCTGCATAATGAACATTTTTATACCTTGAATTATACTCGTCATCTTTAAAATAAAATAACGAATTTAAATTAAAATAAATATCACCACACTGTTTTCCACAGGTGTTGAACTAAGTGGGAAATTGTCAGGGTAGGGGGGCACACTTCATCAACCAGGGTACCTGCATAATGAACATTTTTATACCTTGAATTATACTCGTCATCTTTAAAATAAAATAACGAATTTAAATTAAAATAAATATCACCACACTGTTTTCCACAGGTGTTGAACTAAGTGGGAAATTGTCAGGGTAGGGGGGCACACTTCATCAACCAGGGTACCTGCATAATGAACATTTTTATACCTTGAATTATACTCGTCATCTTTAAAATAAAATAACGAATTTAAATTAAAATAAATATCACCACACTGTTTTCCACAGGTGTTGAACTAAGTGGGAAATTGTCAGGGTAGGGGGGCACACTTCATCAACCAGGGTACCTGCATAATGAACATTTTTATACCTTGAATTATACTCGTCATCTTTAAAATAAAATAACGAATTTAAATTAAAATAAATATCACCACACTGTTTTCCACAGGTGTTGAACTAAGTGGGAAATTGTCAGGGTAGGGGGGCACACTTCATCAACCAGGGTACCTGCATAATGAACATTTTTATACCTTGAATTATACTCGTCATCTTTAAAATAAAATAACGAATTTAAATTAAAATAAATATCACCACACTGTTTTCCACAGAGATTGTACTAGTTTACAATCCCACCAACAGTGTAGAAGTGTTCCTTTTTCTCCATATCCTCTCCAGCACCTGTTCTTTTTTTAGTTATTAATGATGGCCATCCTGACTGGAGTTAGGTTGTATCTTAGTGCAGTTTTGATTTGCATTTCTTTGATGATTCATGAGGCTGAGCATTTTTTCATGTATCTGTTGACTGCTTATATGTCTTCTTTTGAGAAGTATTTATTTATATCTTTTGCCAACCTGTTAATAGGGCAGTTTTTTTTTTTTTCTTTTCAGCACTTTTGGGTTCCTTGTAGATGCTGTATATTAGATCTTTGTCAGAGGAACACTTAGCAAATATTTTATTCCCCATTCTGAAAGCTGTCTTCCCACTCTTTTGATGATTTTCTTTTGCTTTGCAGAAGTTTTCAGCTTGATGAGGTCCCACTTGTCTATCGTATTTCTTACAGTATGGGCTTTTAGGGTTTGCCATAATTTATTGAACCTACTTTCAATTACTGACTATTTAGCTTTTTACAAATGTCTCTTTCCTGCTCATAATGAACTCTTTGGCAGTTAAATATGTATATACTTGCTTGATTTTTTTCTTCTATTAATATTTATTATGATAAAATACATATAATATATTTTCCATTTTAATCATTTTAAGTGTACAATTAAATATCGTTAATTTAATTCATAATATTGTACATTTCTGTTTCCAAAACTTTTTCATCACTCCAAATAGAAACTCTGCCCAATAAGCTACAAGTCTCTATGCTGCCTACTCCCAAGCATTGGTAATCTTTACTCTTTGTCTCTACAAATTTGCTTATTATAGATATTTAATATAGGTGGATTTGTATAATTTGTGTGTGTGTGTGTGTGTGTGTGTGTGTATGGGTGTGTGTGTGTGTGTGTATCTGGCTTAGTTTACTTATCCTAATGCTTTTAAGATTTTCCACATTGTAGTGTTTATCAGAACTTCATTCCTTTTTATGACTGAATACTTTTTTATTGTATTTGTATGTAAATTGTATTTTTGACATAGTCAAAATTATACAGACTTTCTCTTTTGTATCTGGTTTATTGTGTTCAACATTAATTTTATATATTCACCCATAGTACTGCATGCAGTGATAGATTATTTATTTTCATTACTATATGGTATTCTATGCATATTGTGACAAAAATTTACATATCTGGTACACATTTGTGAATTTTGCAATTTTTTGACTAGTATGAATAATACTACTATGAACATTTTAATATGTGTATTATGGTAAACATGTTTTTATGGTGGATATGTGCCTTAGTGTGAAGTTTCTGATTAAGATACTCTGCTTTAGTAGATATAGCCAAAGAGCTTTCTAGTTTAATTACATCAACGTGCATTACTACCACCACGAGTATTCCAGCTGCCCTACATCTTCATTAAACTCTGTATTGCCTTTCTTTTTTATTTTTACCATACCAGTCAGTGTGTAACAGTATATCATAGTGTTTTCAATTTGACTTTTATGTGTCAAATTACATTAATTTGTTTTATGTAGCCTAGATATACTTGGTTGTAGTTAGGTATTGGATATTGGTCTCTGATACTGTGCCTTGCCTTTTAGTTTTTCAATTATCTTTTGATAAATTAAGCATTTGCTGGGCTTGGTGGCTCAGCCTGTAATCCCACACTTTGGGAGGCCAAGGCGAGTGAATTGCCAAAACCCGCGGGTTCGAGACCCGCCTGGGCAAATTGGCGAGACTTCATCTCTACAATAAATCAAAAAATCAGCCAGGCGTGGTAGCACGCGCC
>NW_007250162.1:286055-292512 GCF_000164805.1 Carlito syrichta
TGGAGCCCAGCAGGTCGAGGCTGCGGTGGCCAGGAGCATGCTACTGCACTACAGTCTGGGCAACAGAGTGAGACGCCAACTCAAAAAAAAAAATTAAGTATTTATCCTTAACTCAGACGTGTGTGTGTGTGTGTGTGTGTGTGTGTGTGTGTGTGTGTGTGTGTGTGTTAGATTTGCATCATTTTTCTGTTTGTTTAAAAATCTTTTGCTTACTTCAAGGCCACAAACATATTTTTTAAGTCATTGCATTTTACTTTCAGATCTATGTCTACAATACAACATAATTAATTTTTTGTATATAGTGTGAAGTAGTGGCCGAGACACAATAATAGGAGACATTATCCAACAAATAGAAGGCATAATGGTGATGGAATGGATAAAGAGGAAAGAGAACTCTTAAATATTTGAATAATAATGCCAATCTGACTTAGAAATTGGTTGGATATAGCATGCAGACAAGAAGTGCAATAAGAAACTTTAAGATTGATAAACCACAAAAGAAAAAAAAAATGCTTGTCTTTTCTAAATTAATGAACATGATGCTACAAGTTTGATCCATACTGTGTATGTTTCTGGTTAGCAGTATAAATAGATTGTCCAGTCATAATTTGAAAAAAAAATCCCCAAGCTCAGATGAAAGGTCATTTGCATAGTGATATATGATATTGAGGTTTTGAGACTGGAAGAAACTCTGAAATTAGACAATATAGAGAGTAAAACAAGAATACTAGTTTAACCATTCTCCTCGTATTCATTCATTCTTCACAAATTAAAATTAATACACACAAGTCTTATGAGCATGAAGATGGTAATAGGTTGTCCATTTTTCAAACATCAACTAGAGAGAATTTTATTTTTCATCTTCTCTTTGGCACATAAAGCATTATGCATAGATAATTATGCCGATCATAAAAAAGATTCCGTTTGCAAATGTTCTATAACAATTACATTTTAAATCTATTTATTAAAACCTTGATTCTGAAAAACATCACCACCAATAATGACAAAAACTATTCTGTTTGATAATTTTTCAGAAGATATTGTACTGAAAATGTGCACATTTGTTGAGTATCTTGTAACATGTGGGATTGATTTATGCATAATTAGAGAAGGCAGCTGCTCTATTAATGTGATTTGAGAGATTCTAAGAAAATCTCCTTTGAATAAATTAACTCCCAGTTGAATCTTTTAAAATTCCCAGCATTAGTGTTTTTCCCTGTGGACACTTTATAGGGAATGAATATACAGTGTTAGACATTGCATTCCTTGGAGAGGTAACACATTATCAAACTAATGAATTAACAGAATAATTGATTAGATTTACCACTATATTTATAGATTAGGTAGATTCTGAAGGGAATAAGAAATTTTAAAAATGCAGATCATCAGTAATAGGAAAAGATAAAAAATTAGTGGAAAAAAGACAGTATTTTTAGGTTTGTGGCAAGAAGACCATGTAAAGAAATATTATGTTACTTTACATATGTATATATATACTACATATGTGCATTATATACTTGATTACAATGCTTCATCATATTCTATGTACTGTAAAAAAATTAATGAGTTCCCTCAAGATATTACAAACATATATAACATTGATATTTGTTTTAACACATTGCAGTTTGAGAGTACTTATAAATTAGGACAATTTTAAAGCATTTGAAAAATTTGCACTATATTGTTATCTAAAAAATGAATAATGGCATTACTACTTCACTGGTAAACAATTACACAAGTTTTTTAAATAAAATTTATTTTGATCAAATCTATTTTTAAAAGTATCTTATTTTATTTCATTTTTAAAATGTGGGGTACAATTCAGGATTAGGTATACAAGTGGTTGTCAAACAGGTAAAGTTTGGACCTCCTTTTGGTCCCCACTTCACCTGATTTGAGATCAGGTACCCTTACTGTTGTTATATGCTACCCCTCATTCCCTTGGCAGTTTCCCACTGCCACCGGTACCTTTCTTGTGGCATTATGATAGATGTTCAGGGTCTACTTATAAGTGAGAACATGTGGTACTCAATTCTTTTTTTCTGTGACAGATAGCTGAGAATTATAGATTTTTTTTTTTTTTTTGAGTTGGAGTCTCACTCTGTCGCCCAGACTGGAGTGAAGTGGCTGCTCCCGGCCACCGCAGCCTCGACCTGCCAGGCTTCGGAGATCCTTCCGCCTCAGCCTTCCGAGTAGCCGGAATTACAGGCATGCGCTACCACGCCCGGCTGATTTTTTGATTTATTGTAGAGATGAGGTCCCGCTGCCCAGAGGGTCTCGAACCCGCGGGCTCAGGCAATCCTCTCACCTCAGCCTCCCAAAGGCGGGGGATTACAGGCTGAGCCACCGAGCCAGGCAGAGAATTATAGATTCTAAATCCATCCAAGTTGCTGCAAAGTTCATAATTTTATGTTTCTTTATGGCTGCCAAATATTCAACCATGTATATGGACCACATTTTTTTTAAAACCAGTTCACTTCTATGTGCAGCATGGTTGTTCCATGTTTTTGCTACTGCAAATAATGCTGCAATAAACACGTGCAGGTATCTTTTTTATAGAATGATTTGGATTTATCTGAGTATATTTCCAAAAGGTGAATTGCTGGGTTGTATGGAAGGTCGATTTTTAGATCTTTTAGGAATCGCCACACTGAGTTCCACAGAGGTTGTACTAGTTTACACTCCCACCAACAGTGCAGAAGTGGTCTCTTTTCTCCACATCCTCTCCAACATCTGTTGTTTTTTTAGGTACTGATGATGGCCATCCTGACTGAAGTTAGGTAGTATCATAGTGTGGTTTTGATTTACATTTCTTTGAGGATTAGTGAAGTTGAGCATTTTTCCACATATTTCTTGGTTGTTCATATGTCTTCTTTTAAGAGGTGTCTATCCATATTCTTTGCCCACTTTTTAATAGGGCTGTTTGTTTGTGTGTTTCTTTTTTGGCATGTGTGAGTTCCTTGTAGATCCCAGATGATAGGTCTTTGTCAGATATACAGTTGGCAAATATTTTTTTCAAATTCTGTGGTCTGCCTCCCCACTCTCATGATGATTCTTTTTACTTTGCAGAAGCTTGTCAGTTTGATGAGATCTCACTTGTCTATCTTATTTCTTATGGCATGGACATTAGGGTTTTGATCAGGAATTGATTGTCTATTACAAATTTCATAAGGGTGTCTCCGTTTTCTAAGATTCTCATGGTTTGAGGTTTTACATTTAGTTCTTTTGTCCATTTGGAGTTGGTTTTTGTGTATGGTGATAGGTAGACGTCCTGTTTCCATCTTCTGCATGTGACCAGCCAGTTTTCCTTAGCACCATTTACTGAATAGGTTCTCCTCTCCCCAGTGGTTTTTGGTGGAGACTTTGTCGAAGATGAGTTGTTTGAGAAACTGAGATTTTGCTTCCATAATGTCTATGTTGTTCCATTGGTCTATATGCCTGTTCTTGTACCAATACCTGGTTGGTTGTTTTGATTATTGTAGCCCTGTAATAAAGTTTAATGTCTGGAAGTGTGATACCTCCCACTTTGTTTCTTTTGTTAAGGATTGTTTTGGCTAGGCATGGTCATTTATGTTTCCATATGAATTTCTGTATTGTTGATTTCTGTATTGTTGGTTTGAGAAAAATGATGTTGGTAATTTAGTGGGTACTGCATTGAATCAGTAGATTGTCTTTGGTAGGATGGACATCTTAACAATCTAACAATACTGAGTCCTCCAGTCCATAAGCATGGTATATTTTTCCATTTGTTTGTCATCTTTGATTTCTTTGAGAACTGTTTTGTAATTTTCGTTGAAAAGATCTTTCACTTCTATGGTTAGGAAGATGCTGAAGTATTTCTTTCTTTTTTATGGCTATTGTGCATGGAATTGTGCTTTTGATATGGTTCTTTGCCTGTTTGTTGTTGGTATATAAGAATGCAACAGTCTTTAGCACATTTATTTTGTATCCTGAGATTTTGCCAAAGTCCTTTATTGGTGCAAGGAAGTTTTTGACAGATTCTCTTGGATTTTCAAGGTATAGGATCATATCATCAGCAAAGAGGGATAACTTATTTCTTTTTTCCTATTTGGATACCCCTGATTTCCTTCTATTCTCCAAATACTCTAGCTAGGACTTCCAACACAATGTTGAAATAGGAAGGGTAGGAGTCTGTAGCCTTGTCTTGTTCCAGTTTTCAGGGGAAATGCTTCTGATTTCTGTCTGTTTAGTAATATGTTGGCTGTGGGTTTATTATAGATGGCTTTTACTATTTTGAGGTATGTTCCCTCTATGCCTAGGTTTTTTAAGATAGACAAGGGTTTTTATCAGAAGCAATGTGGAATTTTATTGAAATATTTTTTCTGTTTCTAATGATATAATCATGTGGTTCTTGTTTTTACATCTATTGATGTATTTAATTACATTATTCATCTTGTGGATGTTGAACCAACCCTGCATCCAGCGGATGAAGACTACTAGATCATGGTGGATGATTTTAGAGAGGTGGTGTTGAGTCCAATTTGCTAGAATCTTGTTGAGAATTTTTACATTTATGTTCATCAGGGAAATTGGCCTCTGGTTCTGTTTCTCTGTTGACTCTTTCCCTGGTTAGGGTATCAATGTGATGTTAGCATCATAAAATGATTTGGGGAGAGTTCCGTCTTTATTTCCTAGAACACTTTCAATAGATTTGATATCAGCTCTTCCTTACATGTTTTGTAAAATTCCACTGGAAATCCATCAGGTGCAGTGCTTTTTTATTGTAAGTATTTTTCTTATGACATAGTCGATTTCCTAGATTGTTATGGGTCTGTTTAGGATCTCGATTTGTTTTTGTTGTGTGATGTCAGAAAATCCTCCATTTAATCTTTTGTATTTTTTTGGAGTCAGTTGTGACTTGTCTTCTGCATTTCTGATTATGTTTATTTGAGCTTTTTCTCTCTTTTTCTTGGTCAATCTGGCTAAAAGCTCATCAATGTTGTTTATTCTTTCAAAGCCCCAGCTTTTTGTTTTGTTGATTTTTTTCTATGGTATATATGATAAGCTTATACTTTCATGATCTGGATTCTTCTGCCAAAGTTGGGGTTTTAGTAGCCTTGTCTTTCCATTTCTCTTAGGCAACTTTTAGTTGTTAACTTGTGGTCTTTCTATTTTTTTTTTTTTTTTTTTTTAAAGTTGGAGTCTCATTCTGTCACCCAGACTGGAGTGCAGTGGCCACTACTGGCCACTGCAACCTCGACCTGCTGTGCTCCGGTGATCCTTCTGTCTCAGTCTTCCAAGTTGCTAGAACTACAGGCGCGCACTACGACTCCTGGCTAATTTTGATTTATTGTAGAGATGAAGTTTCGCCAAGTTTCCCAGGCGGATCTCGAACCTGCGGGCTCAGGCAATCCACTCACCTCAGCCTCCCAAAGTGCGGGATTACAGTCAGAGCCACCGAGCCCGGCTAGTCTTTCTATTTTCTTGATGTGTGTTAGTAGCAATATAAATCCCCCTTTTAGCACTGTTTTATGATATCCCAAAGGTTAAGATGATTTTGTTTCCAGAAATCTTTAATTTCTATTTTGATTTTTGTGTTGACTCAGGAGATGCTCAGCATCATGCTGTTTAGTGTCCATGTCTGTGTGGTTTGTAGAGAATTTTGTTGGTGTTGATATTTACTTTTATTCCACTGTGGTCTCAGAACATGCAGAGCAGGATTTCAATCTTATGAAATTTGTTTATGCTTGATTTATGACCAAGAATGTGGTCAGTCTTGGAGTACATTCTATATGGTGATGAGTAGAATGTATATTCTGTGGCTATTAGGTAGAGTGTTCCGTAGGTATCTATTAAGTCCGTTTGGTTGATAATCAAGTTGAGGTTCTGAATCTCCTTGTTGATTTTTGCCTTGCTAATCTATCTATAGTTGTTAGTGGGGTATTTGGGTCCCTAGCTATAATAGTTTTAAAATCAATACTTTTGTTTGTTTGTTTTTTTAGTATCTGCTTTATGAAAGCTGGTGCTCCTGTGTTGAGTGCATATTTGTATAAGATGGATATTTATTATTGATTGATTGAAACTTTTATAATTATACAGTGTCCTTCCATATCTTTTTAAACTTTGATAGCTTAAAGGTTGTTTTGTGTGATACTAAAATTGTGACTCCTGCCTTCTTTGTTTCATTTGCCTGAAAATGTGTTTTCCATCTTTTAACTTTCAGTCTTTTTGTTTGTTTGTTTGGTCAGTTGGTTGGGTTTTTTTTCTTTTTTTTCTTTTTTTTTGTTGTGAAGTTGTGGGGTACAGTTAAGGGTTAGGTATACAATTGCGTTTCATTCAGGCACCCTGTTGATATGGGGTGTTTCCCTGTTCCCAGACAGATATTTGCTACTGTTAATCCCACCATAGTTTCCCAGTACGGTCAGTCATTTTCGTACAGTATTGCATTGGATGTTTAAGGTCCATTATATGAGCGAGAACAGTGATACTCGGATCT
>NW_007250162.1:292532-293420 GCF_000164805.1 Carlito syrichta
TTTTTTTAATCCCAGTCCTCTTTTGACAGGCAGCATGGCTGTTTCCAGGTTCTTGCTATTGTGAACAATGCTGCGATAAACATGTGTGTGCAGGTATCTTTTTTATAGAGTGATTTGTGTTCTTCAGGATATATTCCCAAAAGGGGGATTGCGGGATCATATGGGAGGTTGGTATTTAGAGCTTTTAAGAATCGCCACACTGCTTTCCACAGAGGTTGCACTAGTTTACATTCCCACCAACAGTGTAGAAGTGTTCCCTTTTCACCACACCCTCTCCAGCAGCTGTTATTTTTTGAGTTGTTGATAATTGCCATTCTGACTGGGGTTAGGTGGTATTTCAGTGTGGTTTTGATTTGCATCTCCCTGATGATTAGTGAGGTTGAAGATTTCTTCATGTGTTTGTTGGCTGCTCGGATGTCTTCGTTTGTGAAGTGTCTGTTCATATCTTTTGCCCATTTTATAATGGGGTTGTTTGTTTTTTTCTTTTCAGCACGTTTGAGTTCCTTGTAGATCCAGGATGTTAAGCCTTTGTCGGACCTGGAGTTGGCAAATACTTTTTCACAGTCTGTAGGCTGTCTCCCTGCTCTCTTGATGGTTTCTTTGGCTTTGCAGAAGCTTGTCAGTTTAATAAGGTCCCACTTATCTATTTTCTCTCTTATGAGCTGTGGGTTTTGGGTTTTGTTCAGGAATTGGATGCCAGTTCTGATTTCCATGAGGGTTTTTCCTTCATTTTCTAAGGTTCTTATGGTTTGAAGTTTTATATTTAGGTCTCTGATCCATTTGGAATTAACCTTTGTGCATGGGGATAGATAGGGGTCCTGTTTCAATCTTCTGCATGTGGTCAGCCAGTTTTCCCAGCACCATTTACTGAATAGGTTCTCCTCTCCC
>NW_007250163.1:0-9163 GCF_000164805.1 Carlito syrichta
CGAGATGTGATGTCAGAAAATCCTCCATTTGTCTTAGATTACCAGGTTTGTTTCCATGTAGGTGTACATAGTAATCACTAATATTCATTTTTATTTCTTTGGGGTCAGTTGTAATTTGACCTTTTGTATTTTGGATTGTGTCTAATTGGGCTTTTTATCTCTTTCTTGGTCATTCTGGCTATGGGTCCATCAATCTTTTTAATTCTTTCAAAAAACCAACTTTTTGCATTCTTGTTGTTTTCTATGATATTTTGTCTTCTATGTCAGATATTTGGACTCACATTTTGGTGACTTGGATTCTTCTGCTAAAGTTGAAGTTTTGGTGGCCTTCTATTTCCAACTCCCTTATGTGATTTATTAGCCTATCCGCTTGCAATCTTTCCATTTTCTTGATGTGTGCTCATAAAGATATAAATTTCCCTCTTAGAACCAATATCTTTTAAATGTAAAAAGGTAAGCTCAAACTTAGTAGGAGGAAAATGACAGATCACAAAATTAGAAATCAACACAGTAAAGACTAGCTCAACAATAAAAAATTCAATAAAATTTGAAATGCATTTTAATATAAAGAAATTGATAAATTTGGGGTAGATAAACAAAATAAAGAATAGGGTCGTCAGGTATCTTTTTCTCTAGAGAGTTTGGTGTTCCTCTTGGTATATTCTCAGAATGGGAATTATTGGGTCATATGGACAGTCTGTTTTTTTTTTTTTTTGGAGTTGGAGTCTCACTCTGTCACCCAGACTGGAGTGCAGTGGCCGCTCCCGGCCACCGCAGCCTCGACCTGCTGGGTTCTGGTGATCCTTCTGCCTCAGCCTTCCAAGTAGCCAGAATTACAGGCATGCGCTACCACGCCCAGCTGATTTTTTGATGTAGAGATGAGGTCTCGCTGCCCAGGTGGGTCTCGAACCCGCGGGCTCAGGCAATCCACTCACCTCAGCCTCCCAAAGGCGGGGGATTACAGGCTGAGCCACAAGCCCGGCTTGGTTATTTTGCTTTATTAGTGATGCCCATACTGACTGTAGCTAGGTGGTATCTCAATGTGGCATTGATTTGCATTTCCCTGAATATTGGTGGGGTTGAGCGTTTTTTCAACTGTGTTTGCTACTAATAAGTTGTCTTCTGAGAATTTTGTATGCATGCCTTTTACTCACTTTATAATGGACATTGTTTCCTATTTGCACATTTGAGTTCCTTGTAGATCCTGGACGTTAGGCCTTTGTCAAATATACAGTTTTTCAAAATATACTTGCACGTGCATGTTCCTTGCAGCACTATTCTCAACAGCAAAAAATGGGACCAAACTGCTGGTCATCGAAAGTGGACTGGATTTTTAAAAATGTGGTAAATATTCATGATGAAATATTATGCAGGCCTAAAGAAGGGCAAAATTATAAACTTCACAGCAAGTTGGATGGATTTAGAGTCTATCATATACAGTGATCTAACAGATAAACAAATAACTTGAGTGCCACACGTTCTCATTCATAAGTGTGTCCTGAAAATCTATTAGAATAGTATGAGAAATAAATTGTCAGTTAAAAATTGTCAGTTTGTGCAAGAAAAGCACAAGCTATGTCTTCACTGATAAATTCTAGCAGATATTTAAAGAAGAAATAACACCATTTTAATAATGCTTTAAAAAGTTGTAAAAGACATTAATTACAAAATCATAATTTTTAGGAAAGCATTACCTTGATATATAAGCCAAGTCAGGAGGCAAAATTAATGACATATTAATGAAAATACAGGCAAATATCACTGATGGACACAGATATAATAGCATTCCTTCCTTCTTCAATGTGTCTTTTAATGCTTCTATGAGGCTTGTAGATGCTGCATATTATCCCTGGCATGCAAGTGCTTCCATGAAGGTATATTTCTTCATGGAGGGTTGTCGCTTTGGTATTTCTGTAAGGAGACAGGGACTGGGACCTCCTGCTTCACCATGTCACCAACATTACTATGAAGCAAAGCGTTATGTTCAAACTCAGGACGGCCTGCTTCACCATCTCACCAACATTACTATCAAGCAAAGCGTTATGCTCACACTTGGGAATTTTATTCAGAATCTCTAGCCCAAGAGGCAATGTAGTCTGGAATAAACAGAGTTTACAAAATTCCATGCTCATTAATTTTAATATCCATACAGTGTATATTGTTTTGTAAAGAAAAGAATCAAACAACAAAATCTAACTCTCTCACAAAAAAAAACTGTCTGTATATGTTTATGGTGGATTTACTTATAATCATTGCCAAGTATAAGCAGGCATTTATCCTATCTAAAGGAATTAATGAACTGTGAAATAATGTTTAGCAATAAAATGAAAGCTAACACCAACATACACAGGAAAATGGATGACTGCTACAAGCGTCATCCTGAAACATAATAGACCTTCAAAAGAAATGTTATGCGTGATTTTACCTATGTAACATGGGAACAAAATAGATGAATGACTGAAAGATGTTAAAGTTGATCAATGTTTACAAGGACCTGTGGTAGTGAAATTATTTTGACTAGATACGAGAATACGACATTTATTTAGGAAGAGTTGTTTTATATTTTCACATTTCCTATGGTCATATATGTTGGAATAGTGATAAATTAATGCTTTGTTTGATCAAACTCAAAAATTTAAATTAAAAATGTTAGTTTCACTTTAGTTGGGTAATTTCTGTAAAATCCTCTTTATTGTGCTTATCTGATGTTTTAGAAATTATACATGTAAAATTAATTTTGCATTAATAATTGAAATTGTTTGACAATTTTTAATGAAATCAGTTTCAAATTGTTTTGATCAAGACGTATGTATTTTGAGTTTTATTGTGTTTTTTCAAAGTGATTACAGATAGTAGATATTTACATAGAGAGATGATTGATAGATTATGACAAACTGATTAAGATAGATAAATGACAACAGGTAAATAATATATATTAATTCAGTTAATAATAATGACAAATTATAATGTAAGAGATAGTAATGCAGGTTCATTGGTTTAGATGGGCTATGATTTAGACATTAAGATAATGCAATTAACATAACTAAAAGACTTAATTTGGAAATATTATTTTTGAATGTTCTTTAATCATTAAAATTACAATCATTGTTAAATTTCATTTCATAATATTTCACTAGGGATATGTATGTCTATGTTCGGGATATTGACCAATTATTTTCTCTCTCTAATTGTCTTTTTCTCATTGGTAATATGGCCTCATAAATTGAGTTTTGAAGTTTTTCTGTCATTTTTTACTTGGAAAAGTTGAGAGTAATATTTATTCATTCTCCTGTAAATTTTTGACAAGTCCCAAAATATTATAAACTAAACGATATGGAATAATTACTTGAAAACAAATTGACAAAACTTACACATGTTGAGTAAAAATCATAGAGAATCTCAATAGGTTTATAGCTGTTTAAAAATGTGAATCAATAATAAATAACAACCTGCAAAATAAAGTGTAATTCCCAGATGAACATACTAGTGAACTCTATCAAAAAATTAAGGAATAATTTATATTAATTATCTGCAACCTATTTTAGAAGATAAAAGCAGAGAGAATGCAGTCCCTAAGTAATCCTATATGAGAAAATTACCATTATACCAAAATCAGTCATAGACATCACAAAGAAAAATACACAGAATAATATCGCTCATGCATATTGAGACAAAAAATTATCAAGAAAGCATTAGCAAATAAAATTAAACATTGTATTAAAAATTCTTATTTTTTGTTCTTTTTTCTGTTTTGTTGATTTTATTTTTGTTTTATTTTATTTTATTTTAAAGATAAGAGGAATCCACTCCTAATATATAAGGCTGTTTCTACTTTTGGAAGTCAATAAACATAATTCATCATATTCACAGGCTTAAAAAAGTATAATAACATTGTTACATTAATAGATGCAGAAAATAATCGGACAAAATAAAATATTCATTTTTTTAATGACAAAACTGGGAATAAAGGGGAATTTGTTTCAAGTTGATAAAGAATTTGTAAAATTAAACTACAACACACATTATAAGTAAAGGTGAGAAGTGTGATGCTTTCTCAGTAAGATCAGGTATAAGAAATGGGTGTCCCCTGTCCACACTAATTTTCAACATGTTACTGAAAGTTACAATTAAATTAATTATACAATAATAGAAAAAATATATACAGGTTTAAAATACATAAATAAAAATGGCTTTGCTCTTGGATGATGAATGTTTTCACAGAAAACTAAAATAATTAAGAAAGAAATGCTTAAATTAATAGGTGCTATAGCAAGGTTGCAGAACAAAAGATTATCATGAAAAATCTTTGTGTATATATTTGTTAAACATTATACATATCTTAAATGATTTTGAGATTCAAAAATTGTTCTCTTTATATCAAACGTTTCTATAGAAATGAAATACTTAGGCATAAATCGAACAAAAAATGCAAAATTCCTATATAAGGAAAACTCCAAACTCTGATTAAATAAATCAAGGAAGCACTATATAAATGGAGAAGTATTTAGTGTTAATGGGTAAAAATTCACGATATAAATTCTTGCTAACTTGATTCATCATAACCCCAAATAAAATGGCATCTAGTAAGTTGGGGTGTTAACAAATTTATTCTAAAGTTTATGCAGAATAGTGAAACAGCAAACATAACATTGAGGAGAAAAAACAAAGTTTGACATCTGACACTATCCAAATTCCAGTCTTACTGCAGAAAGTTATAGTAATCAAGTCAGTTTGTATTTGTGACAGAATATGCAAGTAAACAGACAAATGAAAAATTATAAATAGCCCCATCATTGACTCAAATAAATATGGTCAAGAGATCTTTGTTAAAGAGAAAAGGAAGTACAACGAAGCAAAAAGAGTCCTTTGAATCAGTGGTGTCGGAATACCTCATCATTCATGAGGATAAAAAATGGGGGAAAATATTCTAGATACAGATTTTACACATTTCACCAAAAAATAACTACAAATGCTTTATAGAGCCAAATGTAAAAGGAAAAACTACCCAACTTTTAGAAGAAATACCAGTAGAAAATGTAGATGACCTTACATATGGAAATAAATTTTAGATATCTAAAATTGCACAATTTATGAAAAAATGATTGATATTCTGTACTATATTAAATGAAAACATCTGCTTTGCAAAAAAAAAAATTAAGTTATTGAGAAAACAAGGTACATACTGGCATAACTTATTTGAAAAAAATACATATTGAATAATTGACCTATGTCCAAATTATTAAAAGAGCACTTAAAATGCAGCAATTAGAATATAAACCAATAGAATAAAAATGGCTCAAAGACCTTAGCAGACTCTTTATAAAAGAAGATTTACAGATAACAAATAAGCATTAGGAAAGATGCTCCACATCACATGTCATTCAGAAATTGCAAATAAAGCCAGCCATGTAATATTTCTGCACACCTATTTGACTATCCCTAATACAGAACACTGACAACTATTAAATGCTGGTGAGCATTGCAGCAACAGGAACTCTTATTTTGCTGTTGGAAACACAAAATTGTAAGCCACTTTGGAAGACAGTTTGGAAGCACCTTACAAAACTAAACATACTTTTATCATACAGTGCAGTAACCACACTTTTTGGCATGAACCCCAAATGGTGGAAACTTATTCCACAGAATAATCAGACCACAGATGTTAACAATAGTTTTATTCAAAATTACCAAAAATTAGAAACAATTGTAATGTCTTCCAGGAAATGAATAGATTAAAATGTATTTTGCACTCCATAAATTGAATATTATTCAGTGCTAAAAAGGTATGAAGAAACTTAAACACAAACCATTAAGTTAAAATAAAAGGCCCATTTACAGTGTTACTCCAACTGCATGACTTTTTAGCAAAGGCAAAACTATAGGGCCAGTAAAAAGATAATTGGCAGCCGGGCTCCGTGGCTCAGCCTGTAGTCCCGTGCCTTTGGGAGGCTGAGGTGAGTGGATTGCCTGAGCCCGCGTGTTCGAGACCCGCCTGGGCAGTGAGACCTCATCTCTACAATAAATCAAAAAATCAGCCGGGCATGGTAGCCCATGTGTGTAATTCCGGCTACTCGGAAGGCTGAGGTGGAAAGATCGCTGGAGCCCAGCAAGTTGAGGGTGCGATGGCCGGGAGCAGCCACTGAACTCCATTCTGGGTGACAGAGTGAGACTCCAACTCAAAAAAAATAAAATAAAATAAAAATAATTGTGTAAGTTCCACACAGTCTCACTTACATTTGGAATATAAACATATTTTGTTCATGAAGGAAGACTGCACATTGGTATCTACCAAAAGCTATGGAAGGGTATGGACAGAGAAATAGGAGATGCTATTAAAAAGTATAATATTTCAATAAGATAGAAGACATAAGTTCTAGTGACTTAACGCAGAGGCTGCTAACACAGTACAGACGCACTATTTTATATATTTATAATAAATTGCTGAAAAAATAGAATTCAAATATTCTCACCACAAAAATAATAAGTACACAAGTATTGGACTTGCTAATAGGCTTGGCTCACTCGTTGTACAATGTATGTATTTTTATAAAATCACATTACAGTCATGATATATAAAATTATTACTGATCAATTAAATTAAATTTTTTTTAAATGAATTGATTTATACATTCTTTAGAAAAACATTTTGGGCAGAAAATGATTACTGGGTATATCCATATTTAAATATTGGTGCATTTGTATACTTTGAAAACAAATTATTTGTAATATGTTCTATAATTACAGTGGAATTTTAATTACCAATTGCAATTTAAACAGGAGACCTATGCCTAAGAGTATATACATGATTTTGCAGGAGAATTGTATTTTTTTTAATTTTTACATAAACATAGTCAACATTGAATAACTTCCAAAACAGAGACACAATAAAAAATGTTCATACAAACCTGGTGAATCTCTTCTGGATAAATATTCAAAAAATCACATATCTCACAGTGTCCTGGAATGGCTACTCCCTGGTTCTTATTTAAAATGTCTATATCTGAAATTAAATTTTTTCTATATTTCTGACTGATGATCCTGAATTCTGATAATCATTGGATGGGATCGAGTATATTCTGAATTCCATATGATTATTCCATTTACCTGAAGCTCTAGCATGATTGAATGGCTATGTGTATGTTTATATGATCCTTAGTTTGTGGATGCTTATATAAAAATCTTTAAGAGGAGGGCAGCGTGGACTGTATGAAGAAGCAATCCTTCATCCTTGAAAGAAATTGGTTCCCTGGCTACCTCCTTCAGCCCATTTCTTAATCTGGAAGACCTTGGGATGGAAGAATGATTTCTCTTAAAAGGGTACTTAGTTTATGAGGGCACCAGCATCCTCTATGCAGGGTGACCACTAATGAAAGGGGCCTCTTTCATCGCTTTCCTTTTTACCTTCAAAGGCACCACCCACATGAAAATTCACACTTGAGAACCCAGAAGAAATTGCTATGTGTTCATTGAAATACAGGGTCCTGCTTATCATTGAAAATACTTTCTGAACTTCTTGGAACTTACGGGCAAGAGTAACAAACAACTGTGCTTTTTAATCTTTCTGCTGACAGCTCTCAGAGGTGAGAGTCTCAGGGATTCAGACATGAAGATTTGCAAAGTTGTACCCAAGCACAAGGCTCATGGGGTTCTCTCTGTCTACAGATGTCCTGTCCTAGCTGCAGCTGCAGGAAGTTGGGCCCAGGACAAATGAAGTCTTCACACTCTACCTAACCTGTGCTGTCTCTGGTTATGTCATCAACAGTGGTTCTTGGTGGAACTTGATCCACCAACCACAAGGGGGGGAGAACTGAAGTCAATTAGGCGAATCCTTCAGAGTGGAGCACCTACTAAAATCCATCTCTAAAGTTATGAGTCACTATCTCAGTAGACAGATATGAGAAGCAGCTCTCCATGCAGCTGCTTTCTATGATCTCAGAGGACACAGCCACAAATTACTGTGAGAGAGACATAGTGAGGGGAACTCAAGATGAGGCTAGACACAAACTTTCCTGATGAGAGACAGAAGGGAGATGGGTAAAGGTGCTACTGCTGACCACCAGTAGGTGGTCAGTGCACACAGAGATCAGATCAGGAACAGGTTCATGGAGAGATAGAAACGGGATTCCTTCTCTGACCATTGTGTTTGTTTCTCCACCAAAACCATAACTGTCTTCAGGACATCTCATAGTAATTTATTACAGCTCTACTTTGTCACGTCCTTGCTGCACACAAGAAAGAAGCAGGAAATTTTTTTCTGTTGAGATAGTATGTGTAATTAAGGTTTTTCTCATTAACATATTCCTACGTGACCATTTTACCTTCTTGGCAGAAAATTTGAAGGCCTTTTATTGTTCCTTGCTTGATCCCATTGACTCTGTCATAACTCGCTACAAAATTCCTATGCTGAATTCCTAATCCCAATTGCTCTATATTTGACATGGACACTGTGTGGGTGATTGTCCAATGGATCACATATATTAAAATATGGGTTGAATTTACACATCAAAAAATGAATTAATCCATGGAAACTAAAGCAAGGATGCCCCTGGTGATAGCTCATTATATTTGGTGGAAAAAAGGGTATTTCTTTCAAAAGCATTGTCTTCTTACGTAATATAAGTCCCATAAATAGACAGAATAAGAAAGGAGAATAGGACTTGACGTAGGAAAAAATGGAAAAAAAATCTACACAAAACTGTCAAGAGACAGATGCCAAAGTAGAGTTGAGCTGATGCAGCTACTTTACTCTCCTGATTACCTAGGTTAGATCATTTGGCATTGCTTATAGTACAAGTCTGGTAGTCAGGATTATATTTTTTTCTTGATTTAAAACCTTCTTAAATATTCTTCACTTCTGAAGGACACTTATACCACAAATGGGGTTTTTATTCATTTTATTTCATTTTAGTGATTTGAATGAAGTCATAAACTACACAACAATATTTCATTCAATAAGCTATCATATAAAAGTCAGGAGTCATTTGATATTATAATACATAACTTTTTACTTCTTCCTTTCTATTTTTACACATTTTTATACATCAGTACCTGTCATGGCTCTTGAATAAATTACAGCATTTAGTATAATAATATGCTGGACACATTTGTTACCTAGTAACAATGCACTCTTCCATTTAGCCTCAGTAAGTAATGATGTAACCGT
>NW_007250164.1:0-6416 GCF_000164805.1 Carlito syrichta
GACCTCGTCGCTCCCTAGAATGCAAACCCTTGTGTCACGTTTGATGGTGCCCATGTTCCCAGGTACTCAGAATACAGTGACCTCTGTCCTGAGGCATGCCTTTGCATCATCCTCAATGACAGAATATGCTAGTTCATGCCATGCTCCGTGACTCACAGACATCAACTCTCGGCCCTGAGAGGCTGAGGTGGGAGGATGTCTGAGGTCTGGGGTCAGAGACCAGCCCGGGTGATGTGGCCAGACCTCGTCTCAGTGAGAGGACCCCAAAATCATGTTGAGCAGGGTGGCCATGGAGTCTAGGCTGCTCAGGGGCTGAGGCAAGAGGGCCCCCTGAGCCCCACAGGTCGAGACCCGTGTAGCCATGATCAGGGTGCCACACCCTAGCCCAACTGACAGAGACTCCAGTGACAAAAATGATGCCTCCGACATGCATCACGATGGGCATCCACGACTACCCAGAGAAAGGTCCATCTTGGCATGGTACAATGGAGTTATCAGGAGAGGAAGGGGCTGGCCACAGTGTTGCTGGACTCCCTTGATCACTTTGTGCCCCACCACCACCCTATATCTAGTCAGTCTGTTCCACGAGCTCACAGGCGTGATTCTCATGGGGCACAAGTGTGTATGGTGTAGGCAGGCCTTCTGTGCCATATTGACAAAGGCACAGGACAAATGAACCCTGTGGATACCTTTGAAAACTCCCATGAAAAACAGTCCAAAAAGTGGCTGTTTGTCCCCCATCCCTGAGGGTGAATCCCTGTGCTGTATTGCAGGGGTTGTGATGGTGAGTATTATTATTTGTTATCACAATCCCAGTGTGTCACACAGGCTGGAGACCAGGGCCATGCACACGGCCACCACGGATTACACCTGCCTGGCTCAGATGATGCTCCCACATGGTACCCTGAGTGATCAGAATGATAAGCATGAGCCAACATGCTTGGCTCATTGTTTGACTTCTTTTAGAGATGAGGTCTCGCCAAGGTGCCCAAGCTCATCTCAAACCCAGGTGCTCAGGGCATCCTCTCGCCTCGAACTACCAGAGTGTGGGGAATACAGGTGTGAGCCACCATGACCAGCCTCCACACCCCTCTCGGGGTTCCACAGTGAGGCCCTCTCCATCCAATGACCCAGGACCCCAGAGATGTTGACCGTAGTAACCTGCCGAGGCCTCCCTGAGAGGAGAACCTGGCACAGAGGCATAATTCCCTGGGGCACCCACTCCTCCTCCTGCCTGGTTCCCCATGGTGGACACACTCGCTCCTCCCAGGGGACACCTTTGGGAAAGGGAGGACATCACTCTCAAACCTTTGGGAGGTGGGGAAAGCTGGGTAACTCATGCCTGTCTCCTCGGCACTCAGAGAGGCTGAGATGGGAAAATGGCCCGATCCTGAGAGCTCGATACCAGGATGGACACCATAGCAAGCACCCACCTCAACCTCAGGCAAAACCCAGAAAACCTTGGGTGAGGGCAGGCCTCAGTGGGAGGATCCTCTCCATTCCAGATTCAAGACCAGGCTGGAAGACAAGGATGTCGGCCCAATGTCAAGCCTGTGATAACAGCAGTTTGGGAGGCCTGGGCCGAGAGGATGACAAATTGTTGGTCTGAAAGCAACCTGGGAAACCTAGTGAAGAAAGAAAAGAAAGTAAAAAAGAAAGAAAGAAAGGAAAGAAAGAAAGATATCCATTCTCCTGCAAACATTCTGCTTTCAGTTCTTCCCACCTGCCCCCCACATGTGAGGGTCCAGCAAGCTCAGCACCTTCAAGCCCAACCTCCCCTAAGGGCTGCCACCAGTTTAGTGCAGGAGTTCCTGTGTCTCCCTGGCCGGATTCCTGCCAGCACTCCTCTCCAAGGTGAGAAATGTGTTCCAGGCATGGGATGCACATTCCTGGGGGCCAGCTTTGAAACCTCCTGCAAACAATTGGCAGGAAAGTGCCTTTTCTTCGTCCATGCCTGAAGGTGACTCCATGCACTGGGTGGCAGGTGTGGCGGTGGCAGTGGTGGTGGTGATTATTATTTGGAGTCAGACTACCCCTCTGTTGCCCAGGCTGAGCACAGGAGCATGCTCACAGTCATTGCAGACTTCACCTGCTGGACTCTGGTGATCCTCCTGCCTCAGTCCCACTAGTGGCTAGAAGGACAAGCCTGCACCACAACACCCATATAATCTTTGGATTTATTTTTGATGGCCGAGACGAGTTCTTGCCCAGTGTCCCAGGTTGATCTTGAAACTGCAGGCTAAGGCTGCCCACTTGCGTCTGCCTCCAAACAGCCAGGATGCCAGGCTGAGTCCCTGGGCCCAGGCTGTGGTTGTGGTGGTGGTGGTTGGTACTATTATTCTGATTCAAAGACACATATGTAGCCTTTGAACAGGCCATAGCACAGTGGCCTGTTCTCAGCCACCATGGCCTCTTCCCAATGGGCTCAGGTGATCTTCCCGCTGCAGCCTCCTGAGTAGCCAGAATGACAGGTGTGCAGCACCACGCTTGGCTCATTTTGTTGGTTTCTTGTAGAGACGTTGTCTCACCAATGTGCCTGGGCTGGTCTCAAACCCAGAGGCTCAGGCCATCCTCTCAACTCAGCCTTCCATAGCATTGGGGTAACAGGTGGGAGCCCCCCTTGCCTTGCCTTCAAAGATCTCTCAGGGCCCCACTGAGAGGTCCACTCCCTTCAGACGACCTGGGACTCTGGAGTGATCAGCCAGAGTCACCTGCAGAGACCTGCAAGAGGGAATGCCTGAGGCAGGTGTGTATCTCTGCCAGAGCATCCACCTCTCTGCCCACCCCGTTACCCAGGTTTCACTCGATTGCTCCTCCCAGGGGCCCCCTAAGGGAAAGAAATGTGAGACTCTCAAGCTGTCAGGAGGGAGTGACCTGGCGACTCACGCCAGTCTCCTTGGCACTCAGGGAGGCCAAAATGGGAAAATGGCTGAAGCCTGGGAGCCAAGATTGGACTGGAGACCAGAGCAAGTCCCAACCTCGACCCCAAGTAAAACCCAGAAAACCTGGGGTGAGGGCAGACCTAAGTGAGAGGATCGCCTCAGGCCCAGATTTCAAGACCAGGAAGGAAGACCAGGATGTCGACAAAATGGAAAACCTGTGATTGCAACAGCTTGGGAGGTCCAAGCCAACAGGATGGCCCGAGTTGGGGGGTTTGAGAGCAGCCTGGGCAACCTAGTGAGGATAGGAAAGAAAGAAAGAAAGAAAGAAAGAAAGAAAGAAAGAAAGAAAGAAAGAAAGAAAGAAAGAAAGAAGGAAAGAAGGAAAGAAGGAAGGAAGAAAGGAAGAGAAAGAAAGAAAGAAAGAAAGAAAGAAAGAAAGAAAGAAAGAAAGAAAGAAAAGAAAGAAAGAGAAATACATTATCCTGCAAACATTCTGCCCTGTTTTTCACCCCTGCTCCCCCACATGTTAGGGTCCCCCAAGCTCGGCACCTTCCAGCCCTAATGCCCCCAAATGGCTGCCCCTGCTTTGTTGTGGTAGTTCCCAACCCGCCCTGGCCGGGTACCTGCTGGCACTCCTATCTCAGTTGAGAAATGTGCCCCAGGCTGGCTGGCCCTCCGACTCAGCAACAAGGACCTTCTGCCAAGAAAAGCCAAGGATATATTCCTCACCCAGGGAAAATTTTTCCCCCCATTCCCATTTTTTTCTGTCTCTAAAGCCAGTCGCCCTGTGAACACATCATGCCCTGTTGAGAATCTGTGTTCGATTCTGATGTTTTTGGAGACAGGGTATGGCTCTGTGGCCCAGGCTGGTGCCCAGGGACATGACCGTAATTCACTGCCAGCCTTGAAATCGTGGGCTCTAGCAATCCTCCAGTCTCAGCCTCGGAGTGGCCAGAATAATGAGCACCATGAACCCAGAATCTCAGTTTTGATGGATGTGGAGATAGGGTCTCCCTGCATGACTTGGGCTGGCCTTGTGCTCCAGCTATCCTCCTGCTTCGGTCTCCCAGAGCACTGGGATTCTAGGCCTGGGCTATCACACCTGGCCTTCTGCTTTGTTTTTGTTGAAAGATCAAGGCCAGGCTCAGTCTTGTCATCCCAGCACTTTGGGAGACCTGTCTGAGCCCATGGATCTGAGATGCACCCAGGCAACTTGGCGAGTCCTCGTTTCTACACTCCATCCAAATCAGCCCGGCATGGTGGCGTCCATCTGACCTCCCGGCTCCTTGGAAGGCCATGGGAGGAAGACTCACCAGAGCACGGAGCACCGAGGCTGCCATGGATGGGAATGAACCGCTGCCCTCCAGCCTATGAAATGGAGTGAGACACCGACTCAAAAAAAAAGGAAGAAAAGAAGAGCATCCATTTGTGTATGGAGTTGGGTTGATTGTGAACATACAAAGATCATTTGGGAAAAAGGCCCCAGCCTTGGGCCTAGAGTTCCCGAAAGATGGTGGATCATCAGACAATCTGGCTGTGTCTTTGATAGGCCAAGGTGAGGAACTGCTGGAGCCCGGGAATTCAAGACCAGCCTGGGCCATGTAATGAGATCTCGTCACTCACCAGAACGCAAACTCTGGAGTCTCATGAAGTGGCCCCCATGGTCCTGGCTACATGGGAGTGCTGGCCTCTTTCCCAGGGCATTCCATTGCATCACTCCCACCGACAGAACATTCAAGTCCAGGTCAGGCACAGTGGCTCATGGTCATCAGCCCCATGCCCTGGTAGGCCAAGCCGGGAGTCTGCCTGAGCCCAGGGTTCAGAGTCCAGCCCGGGTGACGTTGACAGACCTCGTATTAGTGAGAGATCTCCAAAATAGGCGTTTTGGCTCCCGGAGTAATAAATGCTTGGGGGCTAAAGTGGGAGGACCTCCTGAGCCACGCAGGTCACAGCCCTGGGTTCCATGATCATGCTGCCATGCCCCAACCAGGCCAACGGGGACTACTGCAACAAAAAAGACATCTCCCACATGCATCACGATGGGCGTCCATGGCTCCCCAGTGAAAAGTCCTCGTGGGCAATGGACAATGGAGGGATCAGAGAAAGGGGTCCTCCCCCTGCCTGAACCTGGCAGACCAGGTAACCAGAATCTGGGTTGGCTGCAGCTTTGCCAGACCGCTTTGGTCACTCTGTGCCCGGTGGCCTCCCTAACTCGATGCCATCTGTTCCGTGAGCTCACATGCGTCTTTACCATGGGGCATGAGTGTGCTGGGTGGAGGCAGGCCTTCTGGGATGTGAGGTTTTAGGCGAACAACAGACTGGCCTGGTGGCCACCTTGAAACCTCCCACAAATGATGGGGAAGAAAGTGCCTTTTTCTCTTTCATCCCTGAGGGTGACTCCTAGCACTGGGTGGCAGGGATGGTGGTGGCAGTGGTGGTGATTATTATTATTTGGAGTCAGAATCCTGCTCTGTTGCCCAGGTCTTAGTGCAGGGGCACACTCGTGGCCACTGTGTACTCCACCTGTCAGGCTGAGGCAATCGTCCCACAATGACCCCTTGAGTGGCTGGAACCACAAGCCTGTGCCACCATGCCCAGTTAATCTTTGTATTCATTTTTGATGGCCGAGATGAGGTCTCGTCCAATGTGTCAGTCTGGTTTGAACCCAGAGGCTCAGGCCATTCACTCGCCATGACTCACTCTGTCAGAATGCCAGGCTGAGCCCCAGAGACCAGCCTGGGGTTGTGGTGGTGGTGAATGGTATCATCATACTGAGTCGGAGTCACACTCTGTGGCCCAGACTGGAACGCAGGGGCCCACTCTCGGCCACCGTGGTCTCCATTGGCTGGGCTCCGGCAATTCTCCCACTGTGGCCTCCAGGGTGGGTGGAGCGACAGACATATGAAACCAAGTTCAGCTTATTTTTTTGGCTTCTTGTAGAGATGCGGTCTCACCAAGATGCCCGGGCTGGTCTTGAACCCGGGGGCTCATACTTTTGCCTCATCCTCCCAAAACACCAGAGTGCCCCTGTGCCCAGCCTTCACACCCCTCTTGGTGTCCCACTGTGAAGCTCACTCCCTGGAGAGGGCAGCCAGAGTAACCCACCGAGCCCATCACTCGGGAGTGCCTGGCACAGGGATGTGTCTCCACCAGGGAGACTCCACCTCCTAACACCTCATACCCCAGGGTGGACCGGCTCGCTCATCCCAAGGGCTACCTCGGAGAATGCCAGGGCATGGCTCTCAAACCGTCTGGAGGGGTCAGCCAGGTGACTCACGCCTGTCTCCACAGCACCCCGACCCAAAGCAAAACCCAGAAAACCTGGGGTGAGGGCAGGCCTCAGATAGAGGATCCTTTCAGGCCCAAAGTTCAACACTAGGAAGGAAGATCAGCATGTCGACCAAATGGAAAGACTGTGATCACAGCAGTTTGGGAGGCTGAGGCCAAGAGGAAGGCCCCAGTTGGGTAGTTTGAGAGCAGCCAGGACTACCATGTGAGGGAACAAAAGAGAGAGAGAGGAAAAGAAAGATAGAA
>NW_007250165.1:0-737 GCF_000164805.1 Carlito syrichta
GATACCAATCCTACTGAAGGTATTCCAGGTGATTGAAAAAGATGGAACGCTCCCCAAATCATTTTACGAAGCCAACATCACATTGATACCCAAGCCAGGTAAAGATCCAGCAAAGAAAGAGAACTACAGGCCAATATCTTTGATGAACATAGATGCTAAAATTCTCAACAAGATCCTAGCAAACCGGATTCAGCAATACATCTCAAAAATCATACATCATGACCAAGTAGGCTTCATTCCTGGGATGCAAGGCTGGTTCAACATTCGTAAAACCATAAATGTTATTAAATACATCAACAGATGTCAAAACAAAAACCACATGATTATATCATTAGATGCAGAAAAAGCTTTTGATAAAATCCAGCATCGCTTCTTGATAAAAACCCTTGAACATCTAGGCATACGGGGAACATACCTCAAAATAGTAAAAGCCATCTACGAGAAGCCCACAGCGAGCATACTCCTAAATGGACAAAAATTAGAACCATTTCCCCTGAAAACTGGAACAAGACAAGGATGCCCACTCTCACCCCTCCTGTTCAACATAGTATTGGAAGTCCTGGTTCGAGCAGAGAAGAGAAGGCAATCAGGGGTATCCAAACAGGAAAAGAGGAAGTCAAGTTATCTCTCTTTGCAGATGACATGATCGTATACCTTGAAAACCCAAGAGAATCTGTCAAAAACCTCCTTATACTGATAAAGACCTTTGGCAAAGTCTCAGGATACAAAATAAATGT
>NW_007250165.1:1815-52581 GCF_000164805.1 Carlito syrichta
CGAACTCAAATGTGCTGAAAAGAAAAAAACAAACAACCCCATTATAAAATGGGCAAAAGATATGAACAGACACTTCACAAAGGAAGACATCCGAGCAGCCAACAAACACATGAAGAAATGTTCAACCTCACTAATCATCAGGGAGATGTAAATCAAAACCACACTGAGATACCACCTAACCCCAGTCAGAATGGCAATTATCAACAAGTCAAAAAATAACAGCTGCTAGAGAGGGTGTGGTGAAAAGGGAACACTTCTACACTGTTGGTGGGAGTGTAAACTAGTGCAACCTCTGTGGAAAGCAGTGTGGCGATTCTTAAAAGCTCTAAATACCAACCTCCCATATTCCCCCTACTGGGAATATATCCTGAAGAACACAAATCACTCTATAAAAAAGATACCTGCACACGCATGTTTATCGCAGCATTGTTCACAATAGCAAGAACCTGGAAACAGTCATGCTACCCGTCAAAAGAGGACTGGATTAAAAAAATGTGATACATATACACGATGGAATACTACACAGCCATAAAAAAGAACAAAATCATGAATTTTGCAGCAACCTGGATGGAACTAGAGTCTATAATACTGAGTGTCCTCTCACAGAAACAAAGATCCGAATATCACATGTTCTCACTCATATAATGGACCTTAAACATCCAATGCAATACTATACGAAAATGACTGACCGTACTGGGAAACTATGGTGGGGGGAGGGAGATGGGATCAACAGTAGCAAATATCTGTCTGGGAACGGGGAAACACCCGATATCAACAGGGTGTCTGAATGAAACGCAATTGTATACCTAACCCTTAACTGTACCCCACAACTTCACAATAAAAAAAAGTAAAATAAATAAATAAATAAATAAAAGAAAAGAAAATCGTATTTTCCTCAGAAATAGAGAAAAACATATAAAAGAAAAAACATATAAAAACATATACAACACAAAAGACCCCAAAAAACCCAAAATTTTGAGAAAAAAAAAAAAAAACTGGAAACATATTAACTGACAAATAGTATACAAAGCAATAGATACCAAAGCAGCATGGTACTGGCATAAAAACAGACACACAGACCAATGGTACTGAATAAGGAGCCCAGTAATAAATCAATGCATTTACAACCAACTGATTTTTTTTTTATAAAGGCATCAAAAACACACTTTGCAGAAAGGACAGACTCTTCAATAAATGATGCTGGAAAAACTGGATATAACAAAAATTCACTTAAAGTGAATTAAAGATGTAAAAAAAAAAAATTTTAAGAGTGTAAAAGGATCTCAAGACCAAAATATTTGACAACGACTGCCTTAGAGGAAATAGGTATTCTCAGTCAATAGCAATTACATTTACCAAAAAGATTTTAGGCTAATAATTGTAAGAAGCCTCCAGAACTAGTTTTGGAAAACTAGCAAGATCTAGGAAAAGTAGACAGCCAGTTGCTACCAGCCTGGAGAAGACACTGCTGAGCACAGGGTCCCAGGGTTTTTACCCCCACCACCGCTAGAGGGTCCTGGAAACTGGAGATTGCTGCTGCCACCCCATCCTTGATTCTTTGTGCTCCCAGTTCACATGTGAGGTATGGAATGCATGCGTCTTACCCACAGTAGAGCCTTAGTCATGTGTTCAAGGCCCTGGCAGCTCTGAAGCCCACAGGTGAGTCTGACTGTTTGGGGCACCTGAAGAGAGAGGTGTGTCCCATATCATACTCAGAGTCCAGTGTAGAAAGTGATGGGCAAATATCTCTTAAACATGGTGTGTTTCAAAGAACGTCTTAGGGGCTCTCGTTGTCCTCTCTAAACACATACCTGAGAAGTCAGGGGAGCTAAAGGGCAGTCAGTGTTACCCTCTTTTGGCTCATCCTCCTGCATGCTTTTTTTCCTAAGACTTGGAGGCTTAGGAATCTTTTTGTAGTTGAATGATGGACAAGGTGCTTAGAATACAGAAAGAGGTGAGGAGAGTATGTTACATTCCCGGCTCTACTTTTTTTTTCCTTGGTGAGGAGGAGGAAGGAACTTCACAGTATAATGCAGTGATTAAGAACTCAGTTTCTGCAATCAGACAGACTGAGGTCCCAATCTTGGATCTGTGCTCTGTTTCCCTGGAGACGGCTGTCTCTGGACAGGTGGACATGTCAGGCAGATTCAAGAGAGGCAGGAGGGAGACAGGCTACAAGAGCAGAGCTAGCTAGACCAGGGCTTCGTCCACTTAACAAAGCAAGCATGTTCCATGCAGTTGTCTTTGTGATGCTCTCTCTTGTCTGTTTTTTCATGACTCAGAGTGACAAGGCAAGGCCCTCCAGGGGTAAGAGAATTTGGACATGACTTGAGATGAAATGAAGTGGAAGACTCTCTCCCTTTACTGTCACTACTGGAATGCCCCAGGCCAATGCTGGGTCCCTTCTCTTAATCAGAGCTGGTGACCACTCTGGCTGGAAGTATGCAGGAATGTGAAAGTGTCAGAGAACCAATCCCTTCTAAGAAGAGGCAATGAGAACCCAGGGAAGAGAATCATGGATGATGGTGTGGGCAATGGGTGGCACGGGACAGAATGGATCTTGATATGAGTGAGGAAGGCTGTGAGCGCATGGAAAGCAGAGACCATACGTGCTAGTTTTCTTGGCACTCAGCAGAGTGCCTCACAGGATGAATGATTTTGTTGGATGGGCAGATACATACGGAGCCCATTCAGGTTTCTGACTTCTGCTTTTTTCCCCCCAACATTCTCTTCCTCACCCAGTGTATTCACACTAACACCTGACCCTCCAATCTGCAGGAAAATCCCTCCAAAACAAATTCCCAAAAAGATATCAGGCTGAATGTACTTCCTTTATGAAGGGTACTTGAATTTTAAAAGAAACGAGGAAGAGGGCAATGCTTTATCATCACAGATTGGTAATTCTCTAATGCAATTTTCTCTACCAGTTTCCTCAAGATTTTAATTGATGATCTGTAAAATTCTTTATTAAATCCTTTGTCAAGTGAATTTGGGAGACCTTGGACATTATAGCTCCTTTTTGAAGATTTTAAATGCACAATGGTATATTAAAGGCATTGGAAAATCCTATGGGATTTTTTTTAACTTGTTTGATTTTTAAAAAAATAGTCTTACTGAGGTATGGTTTACATACAATAAAACTCATTTTAATGGTACCATTTAATGAGTTTTGACAAATGTGTACACTCATGTAACCAGCATCACAATCAAGATACAGGACATTTCCTTTAGCTCAAAAAGTTCTCTCATGACCCTTTTGTAATCAATTCTCTTCCCCAATTCCCAATCCCTGGCAACCACTGATCTGCTTTCTATAACAAGAACTTTGCCTTTTCTAGAATTTCACAAAAATGAGATCACACAGTAAGTAGTCTTTTGTGTCTCTGGTTTCTTTCCCTTAGCATAATGTTCTTTGAGGCTCAATCACATTGTGTTTATTGGTAGTTTGTTCCTGTCTATTGCCAAGTAGTATTTCATTGTGTGAATGTATCAGTTCAATCCACTCACCAGTTGATAGAAGTTTGGGCTGTTTCCAGTTTTAGGTGACTGCAAATAAAACTGCTATGAATATTTGTGTACAAGCACTTGTGTGGTTGTATATTTTTATTTCCCTTGGGTAAACAACTAGGAGTGGAATCTTTTAATTTTATTTGATCAAGGGACACTTAAATTGAACATCTGTTAATGAATATTCTGAAAAACAAAATTCAGAAAACATGGCTCCCATGTTGAACTAGTCAACACTGTCTAGGTTGCTGCCCTCATTGTTCATGTACAAAAGTAAGGTCACCATGCCAGGGCCCTTGCTTGGCGGTCATTTGTAAAGGTGGGTGGGATGACTCTGGGTTTGTCAGGCAGAGCACAGCTGGAGAGAGACTCAGGAGCTGGAGCCAGTGAGTCAGTGAGTTAGCTTGAGGACTGTGGTATCTTATCTAATAGCAAAACCTCAGGCCCCAACTATCTCTGTCACTCTCTCTGGTCCCCCACAGTGGAGAAGCAGTGGGTCTGGTCTGGAAGCCAGGTCCCACACTCACTTCCCATTGGTTCAGAGTAAAGAGGGAAGGGGACTGTGTAGCTGCTTTTCACGAATGCCATCATTCTCATCAGCAGATGGTAGAGGAGAGAGGCTAATTGAGAACTCCTGTAGCATATAAAACAAAAACCAGCCAAAGGAACCCGCAAGGTAAATGATATCATTATCAGGCAAGCAAAGTAAACAGCATCTGTCCTTGCTGTGCCAGGAACCAGAGCTGGGATGCCGGGGGTGAGGGTGGGGTGGGGAGGCTACTCCCTGGGCCTTGCAGGGAAGTAGTTCTCACGCAGAATAAGGGGAGCAGGCACTGCAGCAAATTCTCTATTATTCTCACCTGGAAAGAAGAACAGTGTGGGAGGGCTGAGCTAGGTCCAGATTTTAAATGTTTAATGAGCATCTTGATATTCCTTTTATTTATTGTTAAACTGTCTGGATAGACTGTCTTGTGATTTTCCAAGTATATTGATGTTAAAGTTGGAAAAGGACACGTTGTTTATTCCAGCTCATGCCTTCTGATGGGGCGTGTAGTGAGTGGAAATAGTCTGGAATAAGTTTATCTGATGCAAGGGCTGAGGCTGCAGGAGGCACATGCCTTTTGAAGCCAGAACAGAGAATTTGCAAACTTCTTTCCTTGCCCCTAGCTCCACACAGTTCTAAGTCCACACTAGCATCTAGAGAACAGGGAAGAGAAGGCTTTTCCTGCAACCATGTGCCACAGGCATTCTGGGGTTTTGTTAAAAGCGTCTAGGCTTCTGGAATCAGACAGACTCATACTCCCCAACCTGGTCCTATCACTGGCTAGCTAAGGTCAGGCCTCTCTTTTATGCCTTAGTCTCCTCATCCATAAAATGGGGGCATATACTTACTTCAGTGCCATTAGCAAGAGTATGGAAGGCACAAGATCTTATGTGGATAAAATAGTGCCTAGCACATATTAGCTGTATAATAAGTAGGAAGACAACCCCACATTCCTGGGTCGACCCCTGTGAGTTCACCCAGGCGCACTTTGTGCCTGAACAAGAGGAGGGTAGGACGAAGGCAGGAAAGAGCGTGGCATTCCTTTACTGGAACCTCTTGCTCAAGATCCTAGACTCCTAAAACTCCAGGCCTAGAAGTTTTTCCTGGAGGTCTCTTATTCAACTGTTTGTGCTGGAGATGACTTTCCAAAGTCCCTGCTTAATGTCATCCAATTTTATGTGGAACATCTCCAAGTATAGTGGATGTGAGCGTGGTCTCCACCACTTCCTAATCCACGACTGTGAGCTAGTTACTTATCCTTTCTCTGCCTTGGTTCCCTCAACTGTGAAGTGAGAACGATAGTATCTACCTAGTAGGATCGTTATGAGTTAATACTTATAAAGTGAGTAAAGTGATCCTTGGGAAGAGTAGCCTTTCAATAAAGACCAACTTTAAAAACAATTACTGTTGCCTTCATCTTTTCAGGGATGAGAAAACTGCTATGACCAGTTATGCCCCATAACCTTCTTGGCACCACATGGCAGTTTTTGGGCCAGTAAAGGAAACTCGCTCTGTCCTCGTGAAACTTCCACTTAGGAGTTTATTTATCATCCTTCTGCTCAGACTTACTTTTTTTCAGAGTGCTATCATGTCTTCCCTGGACCTTGTCCTCTTTCACACTTGGCACTTTTACCCAAGAAAATATTATTAGGTTGAATCATATGAAATTGTGGCTTTGTAGATCAAAAACTGCAAAATGTCAGCAGTTTCATATGAGCCCTGACAATTAAGTTTTCAAACTTATCCTAGAGAAAAATGCTACCATCCTCATTGCTGAATGTCACTACAGTCACCTTTGAAGTACTCCCCTTGGGAAGCTATGCACCAACACCAGCACCTAGTCTACCTGTCAAAGCAATTTTGGAACTCTTTTTCTGGAATGACCATCAGAGTAGTCATTGTGAGAATGTTGGAACTCAAATTAGAGCAATGGGCAAACATTACATTTCTTGTTAAACTTGGCAAGAGGGGAAATGAAATTAGGAATGTATTAGTCCCAGTTTATGGGGGATAATGTCATGAAGAAAACAGCAGTGTACAAATGGATTACATGGTTTTTTGAGGGGAGAGAAAGTCACAGATGAAGAGAGGTCAGAATGGCCAGTAATGAGCAGAACTGATGAAAACGTTGCAAAAATTGAACTGTGAGTCAAAATCATTGACGGTGAGAAGCATAGCAGAACAAATATACATCAAAAGAGAAACAGTCAGGAAATCTTAACTGAAAATCTTGGCATGAGAAAATATGTGTAAAAATGATCCCAAAGGAGCTCTTGCATCATGACAATGCACAGCACTGGCTATGAGGGAGTTTTTAGCCAGTAAACAAATAACTGTATTGGAACACCCTCCCTACTCACCTGGTCTGGTCTCCAGTGACTTTTTTCTTTACCTGAAGATAAAGGAAATATTGAAAGGAAGACATTTTGATGACATTCAGAACATCAAGGGTAATACAATGACAACTCTGAGGACCATTCCAGAAAGAGTTCCAGAATTGCTTTGATAGGTGAGCTAGGCACTGGCATCAGTGTGTAGCTTCTCAAGGGGAATACTTGGAAGGTGAATGTAGTGATATTCAACAATGAGTTATGCAGCACTTTTTTTTAGGTTGAGCTCGATAACTTAATTGTCAGATGTATGATTCAACCTGATGTTCGATTACAAAAACATCACCATCTTTGGGCCTTTGGAGGCACAATCACCACAGTTACTTTAGGAACTTGATTCTAGGGCCCTATCTGAGGTCTCAGAGGGGTGCCTGGGAATCTGCATTTCTAACAAGTTCTCCACTGACACAGTAGAAAGAATATTGGCCTGTGTAGAGGAAATCCAGGTTTGAGAACCAGTCCTATGTCTAGCTGGTCACTTGGGAAGTTACTCCATGTCTCTAAATCAGGATTAGGGCTAGCGGTTAGGTTTAGGGTTAGGGTTGTCTTCTATCTCTACAATGGGGGCTTCAAGAAAGTGATCTCTAAGATTACTTCCAAGCCTGAACTTCTATGGTTTATGAAATATTCATTGGATGCTGACTAGGAGCTGAAGGTCACAAAAATCATAGCCCAGTCCCATAAGAAGAGTACTCTTGTTGGGGAGATACAAACCAGGCAAAGAGGCAGAGCATATAACATGGGAGATAATGCAATATGGTGGTGTAAGTGATATCACCATGAAGTAAAGGGTTAATTGTGACTATACACTACTTCTGTAGAAGCAATGAAGTGGAGTCTTTGTGAATAAGGTAAGCTTCCTGAGGGAAAGGGGGGATTTGAGTAGAGTCTTGGGTCAAAAGAAGGAAGAGTCAGCTTATCTTAATGTCTCTTTGATATTCCCAGCACTGGTTCCTAAAATGTCAGCAGCCATAAGGTACTTCATATGTTCCTTAGCTCACTCTTCATTTATCTGCACATTCATGAATGTGTATTGGGTACTTACATAGAGCGAACAAGATCTAATTAGTCCCAACCCTTATAGAGCTTAGCATGGTAATGGAAGGTCAGACAAAAATTGAGCAAATAACAAGATGAGATGTAGTATCCTGTAGATAATTAAAACGGAGTGAAGTAGCCGGGCTCGGTGGCTCGGCCTGTAATCCCGCACCTTTGGGAGGCGGAGGTGAGTGGATTGCCTGAGCCCATGGGTTTGAGACCCGCCTGGGCAGGCGAGACCTCATCTCTACAATAAAATCAAAAAATTAGTCGGGCATGGTAGCGAGCGCCTGTAATTCCAGCTACTCGGAAGGCTGAGGCGGAAGGATAGCCGGAGCCCAGCAGGTCGAGGCTGCGGTGGCCGGGAGCAGCCACTGCACTCCAGTCTGGGCGACAGAGTGAGACTCCAACTCAAAAAAACAAAAACAAAACAAAACAAAAAAACGGAGTGATGTAATAATAATTGTGTGGTTTCTTTGGAGACAATGGTCAGTGAAAACATCTCCAAGAACATGGCATTTAAGCTGAATCCTGAAAGTTAAGAAGGCGTCAACCAGGACAATGTCAAGGAAAGAAGGCTCTAGGTATAGGAAACTTCCCATGCTGAGGATCTGCAGTGGGAATTAGCAGGAACAGGAATGAGAGAAAGACAGGGGAAGATAGGAGAAGGATGGGAGGGGAACCAAGATGTATTTGGTGAAGTAAGCAGGGGTCAGATTTTTAAGTATTTCATAAACCAGAATAAGGATTTTATATTTTATTCTAAGTGCAATAGGGAACCATTGAATGGCTTTAAGAAGAGGAACAACATGATTTGACTTAGGTTTTTGAGGGTTCTCTCCAGCTATAGAATGGAGAATGATTGGAAAGAGGCCAGAGTGGAAACAGGAGGGCTGGCAAGGATGTTATTGCACTGACTAAGGTTTCTCAAAGTGTGATCCACAACCTAAAATAGAGTTAATTTGAAAAGTTGTTAAAATGCAGATTTATGCTGCTAGAATCTTTTAGTGTGGGGTCCATGAATCTGCATTTTAACACACTCCTCAGGTGTTTCTGATGCACACAGATGTCTTCCAAGGGTACAAGGGTCTAAATCTCTTTCATATTTGCTGTACTTGCTAAGGCAACATGTAAACTAACACTAGGTTGCCGTCTTCCTAAAATCCACTAATTAAGTCAGCATTCACAAAGGACCAGGAAAACTTGGCCATCTTTTGGGGGTTTCTAGGGTCTTACAGTGACCATCTGTGTCAGCCTAATAGGCTTAATTCTACCCATAATTTTAATTGAAGCTAAATAGAAACAATTTTATCATTTTTAGCTTTCTAAGGCTGGTGTCACCAAAATTGCATCATGACCAATGAGTACTCTGGTTTTATGTCAACAAGAGGTTGCTGACAATAAAATACAAATCAATGGGCCCATGTCCAGTATGACTATATCCAAGGTTCACCTTCTCAATTCTGTTTGTACCAGTCAAAATTACAGTACCTACAACATGCTAGTTTCTGGTCTCATGACCCTCCTGAGAAAAACATGAATTCTTTAGAAAGTAAAGGTCACAGACAAATACCTAACCCTGGTATTGTACCCTCTTTTGTTCCTCCACCCCCAAGGCTGACACTGCTCACTTCCCACGGACCAGGAAACAGCCTGATATTAAGCCCAGAATCAGGTGGTTTAGACATTGAGCCATTTCTGCCACCTTTGGTAAATAGCTGAGGCCTTGAGTGTTCCCCTTGAACCCCTCACACTGATCCAGCAACTAAAGGGTTAACACCCAAACCTTCAGGGTCCTGGAAGAGCCCCAGGGGTTAGGGTTAGGGTGTGGGTTGGACTGAACTGGTCCTATAATAGCTTGCTCCAGTCAATGCTGATTGGTGGATTGTTAAATGTTTTGACTATCTCCCTGGGGAACAGTTTAAGAATCTTTCTTAGTACAATGCTCCAGGCAGTCATTATCAATTGATCAAAGCTGGCACTTTAGATAAAACCTATTTATCATTCTTGGGTTAAGGTTTTAACTCCCCTGGGGATATTTGGTTTTAAACTTGTGCTCTGGAGGTTAAAGAACCTCTAAGGCTCTGGGAATCGGAAATGCTGTAACTTCAAGTACCCTCCTAGGGCATGGGGGCTAGAGACTTAAAAACACATTTTCGGATCTAGATTGACCCTACCTTTGAACATGAGGTAGGGCAATTGGGATAGGCAATAAAATGTATCCCCAAATCTTCATTCTATTGCCAAGGCTTCCAGCAGAATAATAAGCAGTTTGTCCAGGTCTGCATTCGCGTTGGCATCCTCTAGCATAGAAGCCAGGGGCCTCAATGGTTTCTCTGCCACACGTTTTCATTTTTGAAATGAAAAGGATTTTCATTTCATTTTGAAATGAAAATCAAGGGACTTGTGCTGCCTGTAGATGGCAGAACTGAGCATCAAAACAACATGACTCATGACCTAAAAATACTAAGTAAAAGTAATTTTGCCATATTAATTTTTAAAAAACTTTTTAGTAAGTAGCAAAGTGCCCCCAATTTTAAAACAAGTATAGTCATGATGTTAACAGTGACAACCTGGCAAAGGTAGAGCTGTTGTAAGGAAGGGTTTTTAGGGGAAATGAAGCAGAGAGAGGAAGTAGCAAGATATAGTCTTTGGAACAAGCAACTGTATGAAGTGGATGGTCCAGAAGGAAGAATGTGGTTCTTTCTCACAAGAGTTGCTGGGGTGGAATGAGTGGGAATAATTTTTCTCTCTGGTATCACCATAGCTCTTGGTTTACCAGTGAGATGATTGAGGTCCAAGGGAGTTAACTGACTTGTGCAATACCACACAGCTAGCCTGAGACACACTGAGAGCCAATTAAAAGCCCTGATTGCACATTCTAATTACCTTAGACAACATGTCAATGTAATCTATCAATTTTTTTGATAATCCAGAGGCATCTTTAGGAGCATGAATCCATATAACATTGTAATTAGGGCTGGTTGAGGGTATAGGTCTATTTGTTCCTACACTAAATGGCCCCATTTAATGCTATTTTGGAGTCTGTTCTTGAAACTTCTAAAGCTGTCTTTGTCATCATCAATCACTTATTGTGCCTACTTCAAACACAGCTTCCAAAATCTACTTCCTCACACACAGCTGAAAGTACACTAGTAATTTAATTTTACATAACAGTTCTACCAATTTGGGTGGAACTGTCACCAATGCAGTCTTGCCTGCTCCCCTGAGAAGGTAACTCTGCATTCTCAGGATCTTCTGTACCCTCTTTGGGCAATGCGCGGCTCTAGAAAGAAGCCACCACCATCATGAAAAGAGCAGGATCAACTCCTGTGACTCACAGAGTGGCTGTTGACAAAGTCCTCCATCTCTCTGAACCTGAGCTACCCCCTGTGTTTTAACACGTCCTTCAGGGAGAATGGGAGGCTTCAGTGCTGGCATAGAACTGTCTTTTAACAAACTCTTGTTTCCTCTCTTCACTCAGAGGCATGTTCTACTTTCTGCCTTATATTATGGCTGGTTACAGGCATATTAATGCTCTTTAGTAGGATTCAGAATCCTTAGGTTGGTGACTATGTTGCCTAACTCTGGATTTCCCCTGCCAAACATTGCTTCAGGCTCTCCATTAGTGCCTGTAGAATGGATAATATTGTAAGTCAGTAACTTCTAGTCCAAGTCAGCTGTGAAATGGCATGTGCTCTCTTGCAGGCTCAGGGGTAGAGGCCCTCAGAGACCATTTTCCTTTCTTTGTGTCCTGGGAGGCATAGTCACTGCAGTTCTGACCTTCATATAGGTGGAACATTTCTATAAATTATGATCCCTCTTTGGAAAATGGCTCCTTTGCAGAGGGAATAAGATTCAGAAGACCAACTTCAAAACCCATGCAAGATGAGCCAGACCACTTCATCCCTGTAGGCACAGTCAATAAGACAAGGAGTCCCCAACATGTCACCTCTTTCTCTCGTAAGTCACAATTTTGAGTGGTTTAAGTGTTAGTATTTGGGCAATATCTTGATTTCTTTGAAGAAATGTTTGTTGTCAGATCAACAGCACTTCTCCCCCATCCCAAACTGGATGTGTGAATGCAGCAGTGCCTGGTGGAGAAAGAAAGGTGAGAAAAACCTCAAGAATGGAGATGAGTGAGTAATACCAGGTAGTCCCAGAAAGAAGGGAAAATGGATAAGAACATGACTGTGATCTCTGAATCTGAGTTCCTTAAGATTCCATCTTTTCTGACATCAAATCTTTTCTTTCTTTGAGTAATTTTGAGTGGATTTTGGTGCCTGTCAACAAATAGGCTCCAGTTCATTTCTTCTCTAAATCCATTGGGATCACATGGTAAGTTTCTTGAGGGTAGGACCACATTTTTGTTCTTATCTTCTCAGAATCCACAAATAATGCTGGAGGCATAGTAGTTGTTGGTTTAATTAATTATGAGCCTGGGTAGCACCAAACTGGGTGCAGGGAGTGTATCTGCCTCTATAAATGTAAAAAAAATTGCCAGAATATCTCAGGTAGGAAGGCTAATCCTCTGAATGTGTCATAAGCCTCATTCATGTCATGTTCTACAGTGGTTTTGCAAAGATAGGAAAATTCATTTGAATTCAATATTCTCAGACTGCCCTGTTCATTTAGTAGTTAGAATATATTATCCTCATAGATTACTCGAGCTCTTAGTTTTCAGAACTGTCTGAACCTCCTCCAGACCACAGCTAGTGAGACATTCTTTTACCTAAGTATATCTTTTCACCTAAGCATTTGCAGCAAGTTTTATGAGGTTGTAAATATGAACTGATTTTCTTTCACATATGTGATCCAGCCTTATTTTTGCCTAAAGTGAACTCTATGTACCTGCACGAATTAGAATAAACACTGAACCCAACAATCTGTTCTTTATTTAGTTATTAAATAGCTAGTCTTTTCGTGTGTGTGTGTGTGTGTGTGTGTGTGTGTGTGTGTGTGTGTGTGTGTGTGCGCAGAATATAAAGAAAAAATTAAATATGAATGCTGCTGCAATGTGTGAAGCTGGTTGATCGTAAGATGTGATCTAGGAGAATTCCTGGTCAGGTAGGACCAGGGCCAACAGCTGAGGGGTCTTTTTCTCTCCTCAACATCATTGCTTCTTTATTTGTTAAATGGAAGGAAACAATGTTTAACATCCCAGAATGGTAGTGCAGATCAAAGGAAGCAGGGAATGTGAAAGGACCTAGTACAGTATTAGGGCCTGGCTAGTACTCAGTAGCTACTTACATACTCTCAGTTCCGATGAACTTTACAATTCTAGAGAGCTAAAGTACATGTCTCCTGCTATGTCCCTGACAGTTCCCGGGGGAGCCCTGGGCCAAATAAATAATAATGATTTCTTACATTGGATGAAAGTGTCTGCCTGAGTGCTAATTTTATCAGTCCTGAGTGCTAATTTTATCAGAGAAGAATTCCCACCCAAACAGTATTGTCTTGGGTCATCATAAGTAATAGAGTAGCAAGGTTGAGAGACAGCAGAAGTGGATAGAGGATGGGTCTCCAAACACAATTACTTGCGTTGATCTGTCAGCTAAAGCATTTAAGAGTTGTGTAACCATGTACATGTCATTTAAACTTTCTGAGCCACAGTCTCTTCAATTGTAAGGTAGGCATAAAAATAACATGAATGCCTAGGGCATTTGTGTTATTAGTTAATATATGTGTATATATAATAGTGTTATTAGTTAATATGTTTATATATAATATATATCAAATGCTTCCCAAATGCCAACCAAGCAGCACTTCCAGCCACACTCCTTTGAACAAGGTAGGCATAAAGAGGCCTACTAAGGTAGGATATTAGTGTTAAGTTAATATTTGTGTATATATAATTAGTGTTATTAGTTAATATATGTGTATATATAATATATATAAAATGCTTATGACTGTGCCTGGCAAACATTGTTTCTTATTATTATCATTATCGTTATTATTGTTCTTCGTGATTAAAAAAGCAGACTGGTGATAGAAAGACTTGGTTTTGTGTCTTGGCTCTGCCACTAGTCTCTGGCTTTGTGACCTTGGACAATTGTTCAACTTTTCTATGCCTCTATTTCCTCATCTATTATTTGGAGATGTCTCTTACTGACTGAGGTTTCTGTAAGGATCAAATGAGATGATACTTGTAAAATGCCTGTCATAGAGAAATCACTTAATCAATGTTATCTGTTTTACTATCTTGAAAACACTATTCATTCAGCAAATACTCATGAAGTCTGTGCTAATTATGGGCTTGGTACTGGAATAAAATCTCTTCCTTCCTTAATAAGGAAATATGCAAGTCTTTCTGTTTGGGAGGAACATTTACTTACTCTATCCTAGTCAAGGAGACAAAGCGGGGGACAACTTGAATCCCCTACAGGGATTTGGCTCTGGGAGTCAGAGCTCTCATGAAGAGGCTCCAGCTACAGAGCAGTTGCATACTTGGGACCTGGGAGTGAAGCTGATGAATAAGCAGCTGTGAGCACCTCTAGAAAGGTCACCCATGCTGGTTTTTGCTTGCCACTTGGTGTTACTGTTAACTGTGCCCCTTTCACCTTAAAATTGTCCTGGATTAGGTGTTAAATTATATGATTCCCTATACTTGACCTACTTTAAAAAAATTCCTTGTAGTTCAAAGGAATGTGACTGGAAGTGCTGCTTGGTAACAGCTGGCATTTGGGAATGTCACCTGGCATCTTGTTGAGCTGCGAAGGCGAAGGTGTTCGCTGACATTGTCAGGGAGATCATATGAGGGGTGATCATGGAGAAAACATTTCCTTCCCTTTCCTGGAAAAGTTATAGGTATTTATGTTCTCTTTTTCCAGATCAGCACACCTAGAACTTTGTCATCTTCCTAGATCCTGAAGTGAGTGGCTATTTGCCAGGGGGAGAGAAGCACAGAGAGGCCACACTAAAATGATAGCAAATACTTCTAGAAAACAAGCAAGCAACCAACCCCAAAGAAAAAACACTGGCCTCAATTTTAATTCTGTTCTCTCTTGGTTACATGTTGTTGTTGATGGAGAAGTGTGCAACTGCCTCTGTTCAGCATTGGCTGAATAGTTTAGAGCACTGTTTGCTAAAATTCATTTAAAGACCACTAAGTAGAAAGAACAAGAGAGAGATTTCCAAGGATGTCTACAATGTTGATGTGTTAATTTTATTCACAGATCAAAAATACATATTTTTAAAAATAATGACTTACCACAGTAAAACTTACACAGTGATTACTGCATGACAGGTTTTGTTTTATATGTATTGACTTCCTCAATACTCACAACAATCTTCTGATTTGGAAATATTATCATTATACCCAGTTTCCAGGTGTGGACATCGATGCACAGGATATTTACTAACTTGCCCAAGGTCACATGACTGGCCAGTGGTAGCGATTCTGCCCAGGAAACCAGGCCCTAGAGTCTAAGCTCTTAACCAAACTCCATATTAACTTCTGGACTAAGATAGAGAGTAGACCGGCAGTTAGCAAAGGCCTGGAAAGATGGGCGTGGGAGTGCAAAATAAAGAATATAAATGCATTTATTACCACTGAACTGTACACTTAATGGTAAAGATGGCCAAACCCGGTGGCTCTTGCCTGTAATCCTAGCACTTTGGGAGTCCAAGGTGGGAGGATTACTTGAGGCCAGGAGTTTGAGACCAACCTAGGCAACGTAGTGAGACCTTATCTACAATAAATAAATAAATAAATAAATAAATAAAAATTAACCAGACATGGTGGCTCATGCGTAGTCCCAGCTACTCAAGAGGCTGAGACAGGAGGATCACTTGAATCCAGGAGTTCAAGGTTACAATGAGCTATGATCATATCACTGCACTTCAGCCTGGGCAACATCTCATCTCAAAAAAAATAAAGAAAAAGAAGTAAGGGAGTAGGGAGCCAAACTCAACTCTGTCTAGCTCCAGTGACTGTACCTTTAGCAGTTTTAATGCCTTTTCTCTTTCTTCTCTGAGTTTCTTAAGGGAATGTCATGAAGATCCAGCGAGACAAGGTATAAGGATGTGTTTAGCAAACTGTAAAGCACAAGACAAGCTGTCATTTATAAACTGCATCTAAGGACTAGAGGGGAAGCAGGGAGAAACTCACCTTGCATTCAGAGGTGCAGAAGAGAGACCCACATACTTGCAACAAGGAGGTGAAACAACAGAGATGTGAAATTTGAGATGCAAAGGAAAATCAGGTGGGATCTTCAAACCAGACAGAGTGGGAAGAGGAAACATTTTTCTTTTAGTACTAAATGTGCTAAATGATAAAAGCAGTGGACCCAGTCCTTTGTTCTCCACGGCCATGTCTCAGAATCCAGTGCTAATAAAACAATATAATCAATGACAACAATAGCAACATTATTTTAGCCAAAGACAGTCTGCCTCCTTCCTCTCATCAAACTTTCCTTTCTTTAAGTTGCTTCTGAGCATTTCTTCAGGTTATTGGCTCTCTTCCGACACCTCTGCAGAAGGGTCCTAATTTGCATCACCATATGGAAATCTTCATCTTCAGCTACATGACTCCTTTGGGTTGTAATAAGCCCCTGGAATCACACTTACTGTTGCTTTGAGAGAGGTACAAAGACTGACAGCTCTTTCCCTTTCAGTTTTAGCCCCCCTTTCCCAAAATATATGCATCTGCCAAAGGCCTAGTTGTTTTCCAAGGGGGCAAAAATGCCTATCTCTTCCCTAAAGCTGACTTATTGTACATTCCTTTCATTTGCTTAGAATCTGATTTAAATATGAATTTGCAGAACAGAAATATCCAGCACTGAAAAAAATGTAACTTTGTTATATTTTGCACAACCAAAACAGTTGTCATATTATTCTTCTTTGCTTGGTGATGTCCCCTCAAAAGAGACTAAGTAACAGTGTTTGGAAAGATAGCAACATTAATCACGCGAAAGTGATTTATTTTTAATCCACCACACAGTGGCTGCCCCCTATTTGTTTGCGAATATTTATCAAGCCCAAACTTTGAAAATTTGATAATTGGTTTCTTGCAATTCCATTATTTCTTCCATTTCTCTGAGTTTGATGTGTGTAGAAAGTTTTCCAAATATGTGTTCAATAAAAATCTTAAACTCAAAGATGGCAGAGTATTAAAAAAAAGAGCCTCAATTATCAATTTTTTTTTTTTGCTGAAGAAAGAAAACTGCAATTTTATTTATTTTTACTTTTTTGTGTGTTTCTTGGCTTCTTTTATCCCATTAAAAAATATTATAAAGATGTGGGGTACAATTCAGGGTTAGGTATACAAATGTTGATTAAGAAGGTATCCTTGTTGATGAGGTGTGCCCCTCCCTCTCCTAGCAGTTTCCCTCAATTGACAATCCCAACCCCCTTCTCCTGAGAGTTTCCCACTACTGCCAATCTCTTTCTTATAATTGTTCAAGTTCCACTTATGAGTGAGAACATATGGTACTCTGTTCTTTGTTTCTGTGATAGATAACTGAGAATGATTGACTATAAATCCATCCAAGTTGCTGAAAAGTTCATATATTTGTCCTTCTTTATGGCTGCGTAATATCCCATTATGTATATGTACTACATTTTTAAAATCCAGTCCAGCTTCGATGGGCAGCATGGTTGGTTCCATGTTTTTGCTATTGTGAATAGAGTTGCAACAAACATACATGTGCACGTATGATTTTTGTAGAATGACTTGCGTTCCTTTGAGTTTATTCCCAATAGGGGGATTGGTGGATTATATGGAAGGTCAATTTCTGATCTTTTCAAAAATTGCCACACTGTCTTCCAAAGAAGTTGCACTAGTCTGCATTCCCACCAGCAGTGTAGAAAATTTCCTTTTTTTCCACATCCTCACCAGCATCTGTTGTTGTTTGTTTTATTAATGATAGCCATTCTTACTGGGGTTAGGTGGTATCTCAATGTAGTTTTGATTTGAATTTCTCTGATGATGAGTGAGGCTGAGCACTTTTTCATGTGTCTGTTGGCTGCCCATATTTCTTCTTTTGAGAAGTGTCTATTCAAATCTTTTGCCCACTTTGTAATAGGACTGTTTATTTTTTCCTTTTGGTGTGTTTGAGTTCCTTATAGATCCTAGAGGCTAGGCCTTTGTCAGATATACAGCTGGCAAATATTTTTGCCCATTCTGTGGGCTGTCTCCCTGCTCTCTTGATAGTATCAATTTAATTAACAAATATTTATGAAATGCCTTAGCCATATTGGTTGCTGTCCGAAGTGCTGAGAATATAGCAGTGAACAAGGACATTCTCTAACCTCAAAAATTTGCAGGCTAGTGAGGCAAAAGCCAACAAAAGAGCAAGGAAAGGCACACATTTTACATGCTGTGATAAATTCTTGGAATAAAAAAGTAGGGATATTGCAAAAGAATATTATGGAGGGAAAACTTAGGGGGAGGGTGCTCTCTGATCACTCAAGTGAAAGACCTCATTTTGTGGATGAAAAAAGTCAAACATGAGTAAATCCCCCAATACTATGAAAATAGTTTCTGGCCAATCCACAGCTAAAATAAGTGCTGCTTCTTAGATAGCATAATATTAGATCTGGTAGTTTTCTGAGAAGATTTGTCCTGGGAAAATGCAAAGAATGCCTTCTGGTATGTCTCTATTTTGGATTGCTAAGGTCAAGATGCTGGGGAAGTATAGAATCCTTCTTCCTTGTTCTAGAAACTAACTCAGAATTCTTGTAGTGACATTCATGTCCACACATTGATCAGAGAATACCCCTAAACTTGGGATCCAGTGACTCTTACACTCAATATCTTGGTGGCTCATAACAAGAGGGAATCAGATGAGAAACCAGAGCCCAAGAGAGAAGAGAAAGAGAGATGGATAAAATAGAAGCAAAGGTTACATTAAGAAAAGAAGCAGAAACCAGACTAGAAAGCTACTGACAAAGTAGGGAGCAGAGCTCTATCACTCTGCTCAGCATGTGCACTAGCCCAAGGACTCATCTCAATTCACTGTTAAAGACCCACCCACTGTTTGCTTGTGTTTCCTTTTTTTGCTCATAGTTCTCTTTCCATATGGGAATCTCTTAAGATAGAGAGCCAACTTCTATTATCTTTGTGGTTTGATCTTGTCTTACAGGTAGCAATTTCTACCAACTTGTTATGAAACTTTGAGGCATCATTCCAGAACTTGTACTCTGGTGCCATCTCTCATTCATGGACTTGTCTGAATCCTCGACACAAGAAGAAATAATGTCATTCTCTTACTCAAAAACTCTTACTGTCCCCCATGACTTGTTATATTAAGATCAAACTACATGTAACAAGTGTTCTCTACTGTTGTGTAAAAATCTGTCCTAAAACTCCATACACTTAAAGTAAAAATTTATTATCTCTCATAATTCTGGGATTGATCGGCTAAGGTGGGTAGTTCTTTCTTGGCATCCTTCATATGAGTGCACCCAGGAGGAATCATCAGAAGGTTTCTTCACTCACACATCAGGTGCTAGGATTGGGTGAGGCTGGATCAGCTGGGGCTGGTCAGTTATCTCTTTTTTTATGTGACCTTTCTATGTAAGTAGCTTGGACTTCCTCACAGTATGGTGGTCATAGTGTAGGCTTCTAACGTGGTCACTAGCTTCCAGAGTCAGTGTTCAAAAAAACTGAAAGTGGAAGCTGCCAGTGTCTTAAGGCCTGGAACTGAAAACTGGCATAGAGTCACTTCTGTGGTAGTCTGTTGATCAGAGACCATCCACATTAAAAGGAGGAGACATAGACTCTCACCTGTCAAAGGGATGTGACAAAGAATTTTTGATTATCTTTAATCTGTTACAAATCTAATGTTCCTTTCATACAAGAGCCCTTAATATATATGAAGAAAGCAAACATAGACCACTATGTTTTTTCTTTATAATTCATACTTACCAACTTCTTTGATCTTCAGACCCTTCAAATCCTCCCTAGCCCTCTGATGAAGACTAAATTGTCAAAATCTCACTTAAAACATGGTCTCCAGGACCTGATTCATTATTTCAGATATGCTTGTCCCAGTACAGAGCACAGGGGACTGATTAGCATCTCTTTACTGGAAAATATCATCCTATGTATGCAGCCTAAGAGTGTGTTTCTTTTGTTTTTATTAGTCATGTTATACTTTTGATCCATATTGAGTTAAAATGATATTTTGATTATAGAAAACAGTTTCAACTAATATATAAAAATGTGGAACCACACAGAAAGGAAAATAAAATCACCTGTATTTTCACCAATGAGAATTAACCACTGCTACCCTATGGCTTTTTTCCTATTAATATCTGTGCATATATGTGTATATTCTGACTGTTATCAACTTTAAAATATTATGGGCATTTTCCCCACATTAGTGAATCTCCTACATTATTTTCAGTGGTGGCATCATATCATCAAGGGAAACACCTACATCCATTTTGGTTGAAATGCAATAAGCCAGATTGTCTCCATCCTATACTTGTATAGATTATTAAAATTTTAAACTAAATGTAGCACCTTACCTTTTTAATTAAAGTTTATATTGCTGCTCTTAAGATAAATTATTATAGCCTGCTATAATCTTTTAAGTCCTGATTTTATCAACAAATCTCTCCCAGATTTATGTAATTTAAAAATCTATGAGTATTATAATAACTGATATATAATTTAAAACAGGATAGAGCCTCCTACTGTTTCCCTGGAGACCACCCTCCAAGTCTCATTACTCCATTGATCAAACACGCTTTGTCTCTGATCAATTTATAATCTGAGTTGTACTATCATGTGACTTGTTTCTCCATTTGAACACAAGAATTTTCAAAACCAGGAAAAAAAAACTGCTAACCATTTTACCACATGGATACATTCTGTCTATTACATTTCCCTTTATGCTTATCTTATAATTTTATTTAAAGAAAGAGATTAGAGTGGTTTGGTATAGTTTGTTTATTTTGGACCCATCCTGTTTTCTTTTTCTATTGTGTTCAAAACACAACAGTTTAATTTTCCAATGATTAAATACAACTCATTAGACTGTGGATGACAAAATCCATTTTTAAAAATTCAGATGCCTTTCCAACTTTTCACAGTTCTGCAAAGTATATCCTCAGTGACTTGGCATTCTCAACTTTAAGTCCTTTAAGTTGACTTCAGTGTGGCTCAGTTGGGGCAAGTGATTTGGATTCACTCAAAGCAGTGGCAAACTTTCTTCTATCTTCTCATTTATCTCAGATTTCTGAACCTTAGAAAAAGAAACAAACAAAAAAACCAAACACTTGTTCTACCTTCTCTGTATAAAGATTATTTTCCATGAAAAGGCAGTGGCAAAATAGAAGAGGAATAGTTGTGTTTTTTCTCGATCTCCCATTCCCATTATACCATCTGCTTCAAGTTATGGATCCATTTCTTTCCTCTCTAAACTACCTGAGCTTGCTATCTTGAGATTCTCCACAGTGACTAACATAATGCCTTCCTTGTTATAGGTATATTAGAACTCTTTTCATGTCAAGAAATCCAATTCAAACTTTCTGAAACAAACAAACAAAAAAACAAATTAAAGGAAATATATAATGAAATGATTCAACATCAAACAAGCTTCAAGAACAACTAGCTATAGAGATTCAAATGTTGCCATTAGGACATGAATTCTCTCTTTCCATCTCTCTGCTTGTATGTCTCTTGGATTTCACTCTGAGGGAGTCTCCCTCCTAGTCGGAGCTCCAGAATTATATCTTCACAGATCCAAATCCTAAGAAAAAGAAAATTGTTCTTACTGATTGCTCTGTTTGACCTGATTGACTTGAATTATGTCATTCCTGAGCCAATCACCATGGCCATGAGCATGCTATTCTTTGGTTGACCTGACCTGGGTCACATGTCTACCTGTGGTGCTTGGGCTGTAATCAGCTCTACTTAAAGAAGAGTGGGAGAGTGGGCTTTCTAGCAGGAACTGGATCTACAGCAGAAATAGCCTGATGTCAGCTGGTACCATGGAGAACATGCCAATCAGAGCACAAAGAAGGAGGGAAATACCCTGACTTCTCCTTCTCTTTGCCCTCCAATCCCCCAAACATTGCTTCTCAATGGCTAATCTAGAAGGCAGCTGGCAAAGAAGTCTGGAAAATATCATTTTAAGGGCAAAGGAGAGGAATGTACCTGAGACCGAGGAGGTGAATGAGTGACATACTACTTGTAGCATAATGTCAAGGTTGAAACGTTAGTAGCTTTGTCTTAATCATTTTCCTGGTAAAATAATTTGAAGCCTTTCTGCTTTTGAGAAAAGAGAACTCTTTTTTTTTTCTGATTCTGGTCACAGGTCTTGGATGCTACTAGAAGGGCCAAGTATTGCTGTTTTGGTTCTTGGACCATGGAAAAGTCTGAGAAGTCCTAGAGAAAGGCCAAGGCAACTGCAATGAAGGGGGATACTTGGAGTGCTTAGGGAAGGGGCTATTTAGCTTTCAAAACAGAAGTACAAATATCCATTTGGTTCCTGAGTTTGAATAGTGTGAGTTATATAGTGAGTTCGGGTAATGAGGGAGAACTGAATTGTCTGAATCTTTTTGGTTTTTGAGTGTTGGATAGCAAGTTTGAACAGTGAAGGAATGCTGTAATTCAATATTTTAACAGCTGGCACAACCAAAGTGGTATGTTCTAATTGATTATCAGCCCTGTCCATAATCCTCCTTCTTCCAGGTATCCTTAGGAATTTACAGCGACCCATAGACATTCAATCAGATCCAAGACTACTCTGTAAATGCAGTTGTGGTACAATTCTTTATTGAGAGTTCAATTTATACCTTATGCTGTAGTTATAACCTACCACAGAGCATCCAAAAACCTATTTCAAGAACACAAAACATAGCCATTCCTTTTAGTTCCTTTGCCTCAGGAACTTTTGTGTTGCCAAACTGAAGGCTTTTCGTTTGTTTTTGAAAGCATGGACTCTCTGAAAAGAGAACATTAGATTAGATGTGCCTCACACATACTGCCCAGGGCTGAAGCTAGTGAAGAGATGTGTCTGATTTGGTCTGAACAGTATTAGTACAAAGTTCAAGTTTGGTTATTGCTAGTATTAAAAAATGAATACATTCTACCTAAAAACTCAGATTTCAGACTTTTCCCAGATAATTGAATGCTCAGTCAATACTGATTCCATATTTGCAGTGCCAGCAATGGTGCTGTCCCTTTTCAAGAGAATACATTTCTGGTTAGCCACAGTTCTCACCACTCACTCTTGACCTCCTCATCCACACTTGGGAGTCAGTTGCCATTTTATCATCTCCCAGCTGGCAGGTGCCACTCATTTGAACCACCTGTTGGGCCTCTTAGGTTTTTTTAGTTTCTCACTCAGGCTAGATCACAACTTTTGGAGGGAAGTAGCAGAAGCATCTAGAGAGAAAACAGAGTTCAGACATTCCAAGCCTGAGGGAGGATTGGTTTTTGTGAGTGTTGTGAGAAGAAGAATCCAAATCCCATTTGGGATTTTGTGAGGTGGCTTGTGGATACCTGAGAGGCTGTGCTCATTGTGATAGAAGATCTTTGGACTCAAGCTGGGATCTTTCCCCCCAAGTGACTAGACTAGGATAGTCCAGGATCGCTCTAATCACTGAGGACAGAAGACAAGGGAATTTTCCTCTAAAAATTTGAGATGAACAAGACCCCTGGTGTTTTTGAACAGTACTAGAGGGAAGCCCTACAGGGCTACAGAACTGAATATTCTTTAAGGGATGTGAGAGAGAGTTCAGAGCAATGTATTGATTAAGAGACATAATCTGTACAATTATATCTTAGCTTTGAGGATATTTGACTGTACCCTTGGGTATTAGTCAGGGTACTCCAGAGAAACAGAACCAATAGGATACAGACAGATAGATAGATATGCTGGAGACCCAGGATGGCCAGTGATATAATTCCAGTCTGAGTCCAAGTCTGCATCCGAAAGCAAAAGACCAATGTCCCATCTTGAAGATGATCAGGCATAGAGGGTGAATTGTCTCTTGCTCAGCCTTTTGTTCTATTCAGGACTTCAGTGGATTAAGTGAAGTCCACCCATTTTGGGGAGGAAAATCTACTTTACTCAGATTTAAGTGTTAATCTCATCTAGAAACCCTCTCACAGACACACCCAGAATAATGCTTCACTGAGTATCTTGGCACCCTGTGGCCCACTTAAGTTGACACATAAAATTAACTGTAACACCTCATGTCTCCTGTGTTGAGATCTGGGATGAATCCCATTTTCCTATCTGCAGGGCTGGTTGTATGTGATTGGCTTCTGCACTATAACCAAAGAACACTTTCTTTTTTGTTGTTGTATGAAGTTGCATGCCTGAAATAATCTGATGATGATTTTTCAAAAAGCCTCCAGCACAGAGCTCAGTTTTTTTTTTTAAAGAGCAGATGCTCTATTAGTCTGTCTCTTATTGCACAAAGAAGTATAAAGGAGATTATGAAGCCACCACTTATTTCTGAGTGTCAGCTGACATTCCATCAGTTGACGTTCCTGTGGGCTATTGCAGTAACTTCCTAAAAGACCTCCCTTAGTTTACTTTCCCAGCCCACGACATGCACTATTCAGAGTTCTTTTCCCAGATCCTGAGCTTTATCATGCCACTCTCACCTTTTTGCAGTATATCCCTGAGTCCCTATGGCTTCATCTAGAGATCAGCCTCTTTGATAGGGCATTCTAGACTCCTGCATTGCCAGCTCTGTCCCTCCACCATCGTGTGCTCTACCCAATTTCCTGACTATTTTATTTCCTGCTTCTTTCCATGTCCCTGTTCACTCTGCTCTTCTAACCTGAGGTGTCTTTTTCTTCAATTATGCTTGTTGAACTTCTGTTAAACTCCTATTGAGACTTCAGGAACCCGCTTGAATGCTGCCTGTCTCTAAATTCAATTCTGGTATTTTTAGTGGGTATCGCAATACTTCAGGTATCTATTCTAGCACCTTCCCTGAATTACTATAGGCATGCTTCTTCTTCCCCCACTAGATCCCAAACTCCTAGAGGGCAACAAAACAATACTTCTCAAGATAATTTGGACCAGAGAAAAGTAGAAAAATAAGGTTAATCTTCTGAAAGTTAAATTATAAGATCAACTTAACAGGCCAGAAAGTCATATATAGAGATGACTTAAGTAGTCAGACTGCTTCCTGGCTCAAAGCATAATTTGATTGAAACTATTTTAAAAGCAGCTTTCATCACACTGTAGTCTAAAGGTGAGAGAGGAGTGTTTCGATAGGAAAATTCATTATCTTATTATTTTCTCCCCTTGGTGGTTTGCATCATCAGTTAGCATACCCAAGGATCTGAGAAGTCCTATAAATAATGGACATTTTTCACTTTGCTGAAGGTACTATTTCTTGAATTTATATGACTTTATTTTTCTTTTTTAATATTAACTTTTAAGTAATATCTGAATTTAATTTGTGATTTCTTTTTTTATTTTAAAATTGTATTTTCTAATTATAAAGATGTGGGGTACAATTCAGGGTTAGGTATACAAACACTGATTATGCAGGTACCCTTGTTGATGAGGTATGCCCCTCCCCGCCTAGCAGTTTCCCTCAACTGCCAATCCCACACCCCCTCCCCTGATAGTTTCCCACTACTGCCAATCTCTTTCTTATAGTATTATAATTGTTCAAGGTCTGCTTATGAGTGAGAACATATGGTACTCTGTTCTTTGTTTCTGTGATAGATCACTGAATATGATCGACTCCAAGTACATCCAAGTCGCTGCAAAGTTCATATGCTTGTCTTTCTTTCAGGCTGCATAATATTCCATTGTATATATGTACCACATTTTTTTATCCAGTCCATCTTTGATAAGCAACATGTTTGGTTCTATGCTATTGCTACTGTGAACAGAGCTGCAACAAACATACGTGTGCAGGTATCTTTTTTGTAAAATGATTTGAGTTACTTCAGGTATATTCCCAATAGGGGAATTGCTGGGTCATATGGAAGGTCAATTTCCAGTTCTTTCAGAAATCGCCACACTGTCTTCCAGAGAGGTTGCACTAGTCTGCATTCACAACAGCATTGTAGAAGCATTCCCTTTTCTTCGCATCCTTGCCAGTATCTGTTGTTTTTTGTTTTATTAATGACGGTCATTCTTACCAGGGTTAGGTGGTATCTCGATGTGGTTTTGATTTGCATTTCTCTGATGATGAGTGAGGCTGAGCACTTTTTCATGTGTCTGTTGGCTGCCCATATATCTTCTTTTGAGAAGTTTCTATTCATGTCTTTTGTCCACTTTTGAATGGGGCTATTTGTTTTTTTCCTTTAGGCATGTTTGAGTTCCTTGTAGATCCTAGATGTTAGACCTTTATCAAATATACAGCTGACAATTTTTTTCCCATTCTGTGTATTGTCTCCCTGCTCTCTTGATGGTTTCTTTTGCATTACAGAACCTCATTAGTTTGATGAGGTCCCACTTGTCTATCTTATTTCTTAAGGTATTGGCCTTTAGGGTTCCGAACAGGAATTGGTTGCCAGTTCCAATTTTCATAAGGGTGTCTCCTGCATTTTCTAAGAATCTTATAGCTTGAGGTTTTATGTTTAGGTCTTTGATCCATTTAGAGTTAATTTTTGTGTATGGTGTTAGGTGGGTAGGTGTGCTGTTTCAATCTTCTGCATGAAGTCAGCCAGTTTTCCCAGCACCATTTACTGAATAGGTTCTCCTCTCCCCAGTGGTTGTTGTTGGAGGCTTTGTCAAAGATGAGTTAGTTGAGGTATTGAGGCTTTGCTTCCGGAATCTCTATCCTGTTCCATTGGCCTATGTGCCTGTTATTGTACCAATACCAGGCTGTTTTGATTACTGTAGCCTTATAGTCATTTTGAAGTCTGGAAGTGTGATACCTCCTACTTTGTTTCTTTTGCTAAGGATTGTTTTGGCTATTCGTGGTTGTTTATGTTTCCATATGAATCTCTGTATTGCCATTTCCAGGTCTGAGAAAAATGATGTTGGTAACTTAATGGATATTGCGTTGAATCTGTAGATTGCCTTTGGTAGGATGGACATTTTAACAATGTTGATTCTTCCTATCCATGAGCATGGAATATTTTTCCATTTGTTTGTGTCTTCTTGGATTTATTTTTTATTTATTTTTATTTTTTTGAGTTGGAGTCTCACTCTGTTGCCCAGACTGGAGTGCAGTTGCTGCTCCCGGCCACCGCAGCATCGACCTGCTGGGCTCTGGCGATCCTTCCGCCTCAGCCTTCCGAGTAGCCAGAATTACAGGCACACGCTACCACATCCGGCTGATTTTTTGATTTATTGTAGAGATGAGGTCTCGCATGCCCAGGCGAATCTCGAACCCGTGGGCTCAGGCAGTCCATCTTCTTGGATTTCTTAGAGCAGTGTTTTATAGTTCTCATTGTAAAGGTCTTTCACTTCTCTGGTTAGGAAGAGGACGAGGTATTTTATTTTATTTTATTTTGTGGCTATTGTGATTAGAATTGTGCTTTTCATTTGGGTCTCTGCCTGCTTGTTGTTGGAGTATAGGAATGCAACTGTCCTTTGCATGTTTTTTTTGAACTCTGAGACTTTGCCAAAGTCCTTCATCAGTGCAAGCAGGTTTTTGGCAGATGCTTTTGGATTTTCAAGCTATAGGATCATATCATCAGCAAAGAGGGATAATTTGATTTCCTCTTTTCCTATTTGGATACCCCTGATTTCTTTCTCCTGAATAATTTCCCGAACTAGGACTTCCAACACAAAGTTGAACAAGAGGGGTGAGAGTGAGCAGCTTTGTCTTGTTGCAGTTTTCAGGAGAAATGTTTCCAATTTCTGTCCCTTTAGCAATATGTTAGCTGTGGGTTTGTCATAGATGGCACTTACAATTTTGAGTTATGTTCCTTCTATATCTAGGTAGTTGAGGGTTTTTATCAAGAAGGATGATGGATTTTATCAAAAGCTTTTTCTGCATCTAATGAGATAATCATGTGGTTCTTGTTTTTACATCTGTTGATGTATTTAATTATATTTGTGAATGATGAACCAGCCCTGCATCCTGGGAATGAAGACTACTTGGCCATGGTGGATGATTTTGGAGATGTGTTTTTGGATCCGATTTGCTAGAATCTTGAGGATTTTTGCATCTGATTTCATAAGGGATATTGGCCTGTAGTTCTCTTTTTTTGTTGGATCTTTACCCGGTTTTGGTATCATTGTGATGTTACCTTTGTAAAATGATTTGGGGAGAATTCTGTCTTTCTCAAATGCCTGGAATACTTTCAATAGGATTGGTATCAGCTCCTCCTTGTACGTTTGTAGAATTCTGCTGAAAACTCATCCGGCCTAGGGCTTTTTTTTTGTAGGTAGTTTTCTTACTCCAGGATCAGTTTCCTGGGTTGTTATTGGTCTATTTAGTGTCTCAATGTCTTCTTGTTTCAACCCGAAGAGGTTGTGTGATGTCAGAAAGTCCTCCATTTTAATTAGGTCATCAAGTTTGTTTCCATACAGGTGTACATAGTAATCTCTGATAATCTTTTGTATATCTGAGGGGTCAGTTGTGATTTGATCTTTTGTATTTCTGATTGTGTTTATTGGGTTTTTTTCTCTCTTTTTCTTGGTCATTCTGGCTAGGGGTCCATCAAGCTTGTTAATTCTTTCAAAGAACTGGCTTTTTGTTTTGTCGATGTTTTCTATGATATTTTTGTTTTCTATGTCTCATTTTTGGGCTCTTATTCTTGTGATTTGGATTCTTCTGCTAAAGTTGGGGTTTTGGTGGTCTTCTCTTTCAAACTCCCTTAGGTGACCTGTTAGGCTCTCTACTTGTGATCTTTCCATTTTCTTAATGTGTGGTTGTAGAGGTATAAATTCCTCTCTTAGATCTGCTTTCATGGCATCCCCCAGGTTTTGGTAAGATGTTTCTTCATTTTCATTTGTTTCCAAGATTCTTAATTTCTGCTTTGATTTCAATGTTGACCCAGTAGTTGTTCAGAATCGTGCTGTTTTGTGTCCATGTCCTTGTGGGCTTTGGGGAAATGTTGTTGGTGTCGATATTTATTTTTATTCTACTGCTCTCTGAGAATGTGCATGGCGAGATTTCAACCCTATGGAATTTGTTTCTGCTTGATTTATGGCCAAGGATGTGATCGATCTTGGAGTATGTTCCACATGGTGATGAGTAGCATGTTTATTCTGGGGTTGTTGGGTGGAATAATCTGTAGGTATCTATTAAATCCATTTGGTCGGGGGTTAGGTTTAGGTTCTGGACTTCCTTGTTGATTTTTTGCCTTAATGATCTATCCAAGGCTGTCAGTGGGGTATTCAAGTTCCCTGTTATAATAGTGTTAGAGTCAATATCTCTTTTAGTTTATTTAGTAGTTGTTTTATAAATGCTGGTGCTCCTGTGTTGGGTGTATATATGTTTAGGATGGATATTTCTTGTTGATGAATTGAACCTTTTATCATTATGTAGTGTCCTTTTGCATCTTTTTAAATTTTTGATAGCTTAAAGGTTGTTTTGTTTGATAATAATATTGTGACTCCTGCCTTCTTTTGCGAGCCATTTGCTTGGAAACTCATTTTCCATCCTTTAACTTTGAGTCTGTGTGTGTCCCTTGTGGTGATATGAGTCTCCTGGATGCAGCAAATAATGGGATTGCGGTTTCTTATCCAATCCACCATACTCTGTCTTTTCAGTGGTGCATTTAGTCCATTCACATTCAGGCTGATTATTGAAATGTGATAACTTAGCCCTGTCAGGAGGTTCTTATAAAGTTTTTTTATGTTTGCTTGTTTTTTTTTTTTTGGTGGGGGGGGGGCTTAGGTTTAACGTATGCATGTGTTTTCCAGTTTCTTGTTGTGCTGTATTCTCTGTTGATTCAGTGCTCTGCTGTTCTCTTGGGAAATGTGTGGTCATTCTTTTTCTTCTTTCTTCTCTGCTTAATACCTTTTTTAAGTGTCTCCTGTAGAGCTGGTCTGGAGACTGCATAATCTCTTAGGAATTGGATGTCTGGGAAGGATTTTAATTCTCCATCACTGATGAAGCTGAGCTAGGTTGGATAGGAATTTCTTGGTTGAAATTGTTTTTCTTTGAGGACCTTGAATATAGGGCTCCAGTCCCTTCTTGCTTTTAGTGTTTCTACTGATATATCTGCTGATATTCTGATTGATTTTCCCCGGTAGGTAGTCTGACCTTTCTCTCTCGCTGCCTTTAGGATTTTTTCTTTTGTGCCTACTTTGTGTAGGTAAATTACTATGTGTCTTGGGGTTGGTCTTCTCATTTGGTGTCTTATGGAGGTTCTCTGTATCTCTTGTGCTTGACTGGATCCTCACATCTCTGGTGGGGAAAGTTTTCCTGGATTACCTCCTGCAATACTTGCTCCAAGTTGCTCTCCATTTCCCGTTCTTCTTCTGGGATACCAATCAGGCATAGGTTCAGCCCTCAATATAATCACACATCTTGTAGGCTTTGTTCTTTCTTTCTAAGTCTTCTTTCTATGTTTTTTACAGATTGGGTTAATTCCATGTTCTGGTCTTCAAGTTCTGAGATTCTTCAGCTAGATTAATTCTGCTTTCCATGCTTGTCATCTTGTTATTTATTTTCTGGATGAAATTTTAATTGCCAAAATCTCTGTTACAAGTTCTTTCAGTGTTGTATCTTGTCTTTCTTGAGTCTTATTCACTCTTACCATCCATTCCCTAATCCCTGTCATATTCTGGGGTCAGTCATTGGTGACTTCCATTATCTGGGGACTAAGGTTTGATTTTTCAGAAGTTTTCTCTTTGGTACACTTGAAATTGCCTGAGTCCTTGCTTTGGTTTTTCCTCATTTGTAACAGATCTCTTGTTTTTCTCTTTATTTCTGTTATCCAGTGTTAGTGGGAGAGGCTTTCTCTTTTGATGTTTGCTCAGTTCTCTATTTTTCCCTGATCCGAGCTCTGTTTTGTTCCATTTTGAAATAGTACAATGGATGGGAAATAGTATGGTTGCTGTCTCTTGTAGTTTTTGAATTTTGAAAAACATAGGGGATGAGGTGTTAGGTAGTAGAAACTACTTGCGAATTAAAATTTCACGTATTTTGGTATGTGTTCCCTGAGACCCACTCTCCACCACCACTCTATATGATGATACAAAGCAGAACCAATGCAAAAACAATTGAACACATACACACACACCCCAAAACAAACTGGAATAACAACAAAGTGAAACAAAATAAACAACAACAACAACAACAAAACAAGAAAACTAAACACACACACACATGCTTAGCATAAAGTGAATAGAAAAGAAAAGCAGAAAGACTGGAGGAAAATAATTAAAAAAAAAAAAAAGAATTCTGGTCAAGTCCTCACACCTATATGACACACACTTTAACATATAAAAAATGAATATAAAAAAACCCCAGAAGAACAAAAGAGCAAAGACAAACAACAAAAACAAAATTGAAAAATGAACTCTGAATCATTGACATACACACATAAACAGAAAATGACAAATAAAAGAAGAAAGAAACAGAAAAGGAAAAGAAAGAAAAAAATTGGATGTGGAGATGCAGATCAAACCCTCACATACACGTTCATGTACAAAGGAAAAATATTTTAAAAATAGATGAACTAACAGTCAAAAAAATTTAAATTAAAAAATAATTGAAAATTAAAAAAAAACAAAAAAATAACCTGGCCTTTTGTTGCAGGCTCTGTAATTATTCCTCCAATCAGGTCTGTCCTGCAGAGTCACCTCTTTCACTCTCTCCTCAGGGAACAAAGCAGTGAAGGAGAAGGGGAAGGCTGCAGTCCTCCCCTCCCACTCTCGTATGGTCAGGGAGATCTCCTGTGGGGAGGTACAGTATTGTCTCTTTCCCAGGTATGTACTCTCACCGGGGGTGCCCCAGCTGGGACTGTCCTGGAATGGAGTTCTCCTATTGTGAGTGATGTCCAGGCTCCACCTGGGTTTGTCCCTCTCAGTTGTTCCCCAGTTGTGTGGGTCTGACATTCAGAGGACTGCTGGGGAGGAGTGGGTTTGGGTCAGCCCTGGACTCACCACTGATCTCTTTGGAATTCTTCCTCATCCTTTTCTGGCCACACCCTCTGTCCCACGGCTGGATCAGAGTAGAGGGTGGGGCGCCTGGAACTCAGCACTGGTCAGGTCCCTCTGAAGTTTGTGCTTTCAGGATATTCCCTCTGGGCCATGATCAATCCCTGATTAGTTGATCTGCCAGTCACAGAGATTGGGTCTGTTGCTCTGTGGTAAGCAAGTTGGAGCACTTTCCTGCTTCACCTTTAAGATGTTGGTGGGGTGCCTCTATTGTCCTCTTCTGTGGGAACTTGCCTCTGACTCTCTCTGCAGCCCCTGCCAGAACCCTTGCCAGATGCTGAAATGGTGAGGCAAAGCCAGGAGCAGCAGTCTTTCTCCTGCTTCAATGATGAGGGAGAGTCTGGGGTGATAGGTTTTCCCTGACATTTTTTCAATGGAAAACTTCTGTCCATTAAAAACAACAACAACAACACTGGTGCTCCACTTCTGCAAACTGGGAAGAGCCAGGGTTGAATTAGAGAAGCTGCAGCACAGCTGTTGCACCAGGGCCTGGCCACCCTCTCACGAGTCCCACTTAGACAGTCTCTCCCAGCATTTTCTTCCCAAAGAGGGTTTATTGATTATAAAAGACTTTATTTTTCATAGAACACTATGGAACTTTTAATTTTTTTGATAGAATGCTATCAATATCTGCTGGACTATAGAAATGCTGTACTAATCAGAGAGGAATTAGTCTGAACTGAAGCTGGAAAAAAGAAAATCATAGAGGCCAATGCTGTCAGTGTCTGTCCAAGGTCAGGACTTAACTGAGGTTGGGTCCTAGCAGCAGGTTGATCCCTTCCAGGGAGATGAACACAACAGTCTCCTTTGACCTGATACCATCAAATCACTTGATTCAGACAACTAATTTTCCTTATTCTCACTTCAAGCTTACCAGAAAACCTGATTATAGTTTAGATTCTCAAGAAAATTTCTTAAATGAGGGAAATAATCTGATCTCAGTATGGGATAGTTAAACCCCTTGAAGTTGTATTATGGTAGTAAATTGGCATTCCAGGATATACAGCAGTCCCCCATGACCTTGATTAGTGAGACTCCATCCCTGAGATACTGATTCATTCTTGGTGAAATAAAACAAAATCATATTTCACAACCTGCAAGGCTGTGGATGATATCCTAGTACTGTGGTGAATAATAATGTTAATAACTAGCATTTATAAAGCATTGTTTTGGTTATCTGTTACTGGGTAGCAAATCACCACTTAGTGACTTAAATAAAAAAACAACTATTTGATTATTTCCCACTGTGTCTGAGGATCAGAAATTTGAGGAGGGCTTAGCTGAACAGTTTTGGCTTGGATTGTGTTCAGGCAGTGACTGAAGCAGCTGAGGTTGACTGGCACCTCTTTCTCGCTCCAGGTGGACTTGGGACCTGCATCTGTTTCCTCTATGTGATCTGGTTAGAGCTTCCTCATAATATGGTGGCTCTAGGACTTAAAAAGCAAGATTCCAAGTGAACTAGGTAGAAACTCTATCAATTTTTCTGATTTAGTCTCAGAAGTTACTTTCCTTCTACTGCCTTGTATTTGTTACAAGTGAGTTCTAGGCCCAACACAGATTCAAAGAGAGAAAAGATAGATTCTTAGCAACAACAACAAAAAAAAAGCCAAGGTTTTAAAGAGTATGTAGAATGGAGGATAATGTTATGGTCTTCTTTGGAAATTGCAACCTGCTATAAGCACTGCTTATGTACAATGCCATTGCCAAACCAATCCCCCCTGCCTCTCTCTCTCTCACACACACACCATATTTATTCCTCACATCAAATCCATAAAGATAATTTTTTTTTTTGAGTTGGAGTCTCACTCTGTCGCCCAGACTGGAGTGCAGTGGCCGCTCCCGCCCACCGCAGCCTCGACCTGCTGGGCTCCGGTGATCCTTCCGCCTCAGCCTTCCAAGTAGCCGGAATTACAGGCATGTGCTACCACGCCCGGCTGATTTTGTTTTAATTTATTGTAGAGATGAGGTCTCGCCTGCCCAGGTGGATCTTGAACCCACGGGCTCAGGCAATCCACTCACCTCAGCCTCCCAAAGGTGCGGGATTACAGGCTGAGCCACCGAGCCCGGCTCATAAAGATAATTTTTATTGTTCTCCATTTTATAGATGATGATAAGGCTTAGAAAGGTAAGAAACTTACCAGTCTTTTAGTAGTCAGTTGGGATTTGAAACCAATGCACATTTTTAAACAGAGGATGCTTCACTGTCTCCTGATGCACCAAGGAAAATTCCACCTTAGGATGTTTCTGGAAGCCTGTCAGCCAGTCTTTCCAGTGATCCCCATATTACCATGCATACCAAGGATGGTGGGAGAATAATTCAAACTATTAATTAGCATGTCTACCTTCTTAAGCCATCACCTTCCTTTACTTGTGTTCTGAGGGTCTTTCCCTCATGGAGTTGCTGCCTGTTCCTCAATTCCTCTGGTCCAGTTAATGAGACATGTATCACCAATTTGTAAGACCAGAAAGCAGAGGACACAGGTGCTTGTTTTTTTTATTTTTTAAACATTTTTATTTTTATTTTTCCCTCTGTAATTTTTATTTTAAAATTATGGGGTACAATTCAGGGTTAGGTATACAAATATTCATTGTGCAGGTACCCTTGTTGATGAGGGTGGTTTAAGAAAACTTAAACCTCCCCTTCCCTAGGCAGATATCAACTACTGTCAATTCCACCTCCCCCCCACCATATCCTGCTACTGTCAATCCTTTTCTTATAGTATTACAGTAGTTGTTCAAGGTCCACTTATGATTGAGAATATATGGTACTCAACTCTTTGTTTCTGTGAGAGATCACTCAGTATTATAAACTCTAATTCTATTTCATTGTGTATATGTACCACATTTTCTTAAACCAGTCCTCTTTTGATGGGCAGCATGGTTGGTTCCATATTCTTGCTATTGTGAACAATGCTGTGATAAACATACGTGTGCAGGTATCTTTTTTATAGAGAGATTTGAGTTCTTCTGGGTGTATTCTCAGTAGGGGGATTGTAGGGTCATATGGAAGGTTGATTTCTAGAACTTTTAGGAAACACCACACTGATTTCCACAGAGGTTGTATTAGTTTATACCCCCACCAACAGTGTAGAATTGTTCCCTTTTTACCACATCCTCTCCAGCATCTGTTATTTTTTGAGTTATTGATGATGGCCACTCTGACTGAGGTGGCATCTAAGTGTAGTTTTAATTTGCATCTTCTTGATGACTAGTGAGGCTGAACATTTTTTCATGTATCTGATGGCTGTTCATATGTCTTCTTTTGGGAAGTGTCTATTCATATCTTTTGCACACTTTGTAATGGGGCTGTTTGCTTTTTTAATTTCAGCACATTTGAGTTCCATGTAGATCCTTGATGTTAGGCCTTTGTCAGACATGGAGTTGGCAAATATTTTTTCCCAGTCTGTGGGCTGTCTCCCTGCTCTCTTGATGGTTTCTTTGACTTTGCAGAAGCTTGTCAGTTTATTGAGGTCCCACTTGTCTATCTTATCTCTTATGGCCTGAGCACTTCAGGTTTTGATCAAGAATTGGTTAACAGTTCCAACTTCCATAAGAGTGTCTCCTGCATTTTCTAAGGTTCTTATAGTTAGAGGTTTTACATTTAGGTCTGTGATCCATTTAGAGTTAATTTTTGTGTATGGGGATAGGTAGAGGTCCTGTTCAATCTTCTACATGTGATCAGTCAGTTTTCCCAGCACCATTTAGTGAATAGTTTCTCCTAGTGGGTGGTGGAGGCTTTGTCAAAGATGAGTTGGTTGATAAATTGAGGTTTTGCGTCTGGAATCTCAATTCTACTCCACTGGTCTATATGCCTATTCTTGTACCAATACCAGGCTGTTTTGATTATTGTAGCTTTATAATAAAGTTTAAAGTCTGGGAGTGTGATACCTCCTGCTTTTTTTTCCCTGAGGACTGTTTTGGCTATTCTTGGTCACTTATGTTTCCATATGAATTTTTCTATTGTTTTTTCTAGGTCTGAGAAGAATGTTGCTGGTAATTTGATGGGTATTGCATTAAATCTGTAGATTGCCTTAGGTAAAATGGGCATCTTAACGATGTTGATTCTTCCAATCCATGAGCATTGGATATTTTTCCACTTGTTTGTGTCATCTTTGATTTCTTTGAGCAGTGTTTTGTAGTTTTCATTGTAAAGGTCTTTCACACATCTGGTTAGGAAGATGCCAAGGTATTTCATTTTTTTGTGGCAATTGTGAATGGAATTGTGCTTTTTATTTGGGTTTCTGTTTGTTTATTATTGGTATATAGAAATGCAATTGTCTTTTGCACATTTATTTTATACCCTGAGACTTTGCCAAAGTCCTTTATCAGTGCAAGGAGGTTTTTGGCTGATTCTTTTGGGTTTTCGAGGTATATAATCATATCATCTGCAAAGAAAGATAACTTGACTTCCTCTTTTCCTATTTGGATACCCCTGATGGCCTTCTCTTCTCCGATTGCTCTAGCCAGGACATCCAAAACTATGTTGAACAGGAGGGGTGAGAGTGGTCATCCTTGTCTTGTTCCAGTTTTCAGGGGAAATGGTTTCAATTTTTGTCTGTTTAGGAGTACGTTGGCTGTGGGTTTCTCATAGATGGCTCTTACTGTTTTGAGGTATGTTCCACCTATGCCTAGATGTTCGAGGGTTTTTATCAAGAAAGGGTACTGGATTTTATCAAAAGTTTTTTCTGCACCTAATGATATAATCATGTAGTTTTTGCTTTTACAACTGTTGATGTACTTCATTATGTTTATAGTCTTACGAATGTTGAATCAGCCCTGCATCCTGGGGATGAAGCCTACTTGGTCATGATGGATGATTTTTGAGATGTGTTGTTGAATCTGGGTTGCTAGGATCTTGTTAAGAATTTTAGCATCTATGTACATATTGGCCTGTAGTTCTCTTTCTTTATTGAGTCTTTACCTGGCTTGGATATTAATGTGATGTTAGTTTCATAAAATGATTTGGGGAGAGTTCCATCTTTGTCAATTGCTTGGAATACTTTCAGTAGGGTTGGTATCAGTTCCTCCTTGTATGTTTTGTAGAAATCTGCTGGAAAGCCATCTGGTCCAGGGCTTTTTAAAATGTAGATAGTTTTCTTATGAAATAGTCAATTTCTTTGATTTTTATTGGCTCATTTAGAGTCTCAATTTCTTCTTGTTTCAACCTAGGGAGATTGTGTGATGTCAGAAAGTCCTCCATTTCCTTTAGGTTTTCAAGTTTGTTTCCATAAATTGTACATAGTAGTCTCTGATAATCTTCTGTATTTCTTCAGGGTCAGATGTGACTTCATCTTTTGTGTTTCTTATTGAGTTTATTTGGGCTTTTTCTCTCTTCTTCTTGGTCAGTCTGGCTAAGGGACCATTGATCTTGTTTATCCTTTCAAATAATCAGCTTTTTGTTTCATTGATTTTTTCATTATCCTTTTTCCTTCTATGTCCTGAATTTGGGCTTTTATTTTGGTGATCTGAATTCTTCTTCTGAAGTTAGGGTTTTGGTGGTCTTACTTTTTCAGTTTTCTTAGGTGACTTGTTAGGCTGTTAACTTGTGCTTTCCATTTTCTTCACGTGTGGTTGTAAAGATATTAATTCCCCTCTTACTACTGCTTTCATGGGATCTCAGAGGTTTGGGAAGATGTTTCTTCATTTTCTTTTTTTTTTTTTTAGTTGGAGGATCACTCTGTTACCCAGACTGGAGTGTAGTGGCATGCTCCTGGCCACCACAGCCTTGACCAGCTTGGTTCCAGCAATCCTTCCACCTCGGCCTTCCAAGTAGCCAGAACTACAGGTGTGTGCACCACATCTGGCTAATTTTTGATTTATTGTAGAGACAAGGTCTTGCCAAGTTGTTGGTGTGGGTGTTGAATCTGCAGGCTCAGGCAATCCACTTGCCTCAACCTCCCAAAATGCTGGGATTACAGGCTGAGCCACTGAGTCCAGCCTATTTCATTTTCTTTTATTTCCGGGTAACTTTTAATCTCTGTTTTGATTTCATTGTTGACCCAAGAGTTGCTTAGCATCATACTGTTTAGTGTCCACATCTTTGTGGGTTTAGGGGGAACTTTGTTGGCATTGATATTTATTTTTATTCCACTATGGTCTAAGAAAGTGCATGGCAAAGTTTTCATCATATGAAATTTTCTTATGTTTGATTTATGGCTAATGATGTGGTCAATCTTGGAGTACATTCCATGTGGTGATGGGTAGAATATATATTCTGTGATCATTGAGTGGAGTGTTCTGTAGGTGTCAATTAAGTCCATTTCTTTAAACTCTTGTTGAGGGTCCAGATCTCATTGCTGAGTTTTTGTCTTGATAATCTGTCCAGGGGTGTGAGTGGGGTATTAATGTTGCCAGTTATGAAAGTGTTAGAGTCAATCTCTTTTTAAAGTTTGCCTAGAAGCTGCTTTACAAACATTGGTGCTCCTATGTTAGGTGCATATATGTTTAGGATGGCTATTTCTTGTTGGTGGATTGAGCCTTTTATCATTATATAGTGACCTTCTTCATCTTTTTAAATTTTCGATAGCTTAAAGGGTATTCTGTCTGAGATTAAGATTGCAACTCCAGCTCTCTTTTGTGTTCCATTTGCCTGAAATTTTGTTTTCCATTTTCTTACTTTGAGTCTGTGAGTATCCTTTCTGGTGAGATGAGTCTCCTGGAGACAATATATTGTAGCCTAATATTTTATCTATTTTTCCATTCTATGTCTTTTCAGTGGTGCATCTAGTCCATTCACATTCAGGTTAATTATTGAAATGTGAGAGTTTATCCCTGTCATGAGGTTCTCCCAGAGGTGTTGTTGTTCCTGTTTGTTTGTTGTGTTTCTTTTGATTTTGGGGTTGATTCATGTGTGTTTTCAATCTTTTTTCCTGCACTCTTGTGAAGAATGTTGTTGCTCTTTTTTCCCTTTCTTCTGTGTTTAATACTTTTTAAAGTGTTTCTTGTAGAGCTGGTCTAGAGGCAGCGTAGGTTCTCAGGGATTGAATGTCTGGGAAAGATTTTAATTCTCTCTCACTGATGAAGCTTAGTTTAGCTGGGTAGGTTAGTTTTGGTTGAAATTGATTATCTTTGAGAACTTTGAATATTGAGCTCCAAGTTTTCCTATTCTAAAGTGTTTCTGTAGATAATCTGCTGCTATTCTATTTGGTCTTCCCACATAGGTAGTCTGATCTTTATCTCATCTCTTACTGCCTTCAGGATTTTTTCTTTTATACCTACTTTGCTTAGGTGAATTATTATGTGTCTAGGAGTGGGTCTTTTCATTTGTTATCTTGCAGGGGTTCTCTGAATCTCTTGTGTTTGAATGGTCACATCACTGATGAGATGAAGGAAGTTTTCTTCAATAATTTCATGGAATGTTTGTTCCAGGGTGGCCTCTGTCTCTCTTTCTGCTTCAGGAAGTCCAATTACTCTTAGGTTCAGCCTCTTGAAATAATCACTCATCTTCTGAAGGTTTTGTTCTGTCTTTTTAAGCTTCTTTTCTATGTTTTTGACAGTTTGCGTTAGTTCTATATTTTGGTCCTCAAGCTCTGAGACTTTCTTCTGCTTGACTAATTCTGCTTTCCGTGTTTATCAGTTTGTTATTTATTTCATTCATGGTATTCTTTACTGCTGTTATCTCAGTTATCAACTCCCTCCTATTTTCATCTTGTCTCCCCTCAATTCTTTTTAATTTCTCTATTAAAATCTTTATATCTGGGTTTGTAGTTTGAGACCAGTCATTCTGGGGGCCCTTCATTGTTTGCGTTCTGAAATCTGTTTTCTCAGTGTCTGACATTCCAGGGGTCTGTGAGAGACCCATATTCTTCTTTTGGTTTTTCTTCATTTGTGTAGATTTTCCTCCCCAACCTCCACTCCCCCCCTTCTTTAATTCTGTTTTTCAGGGATGACAAGGTTGCTTTTACTTCTTTTTGCTCAGTCTCCTATTCTTCCCTGTGGATCCTCTGGCATTGCTCACTTCTGAAGCTGTACTATGGTTTGGGGGCTGTACTTTTTGCAGTTTTGAGATTTAGTTGAGGGGGAGCTGTTTTTCAGAGTCTATCCACGGATCCCAGTATCCACCGACAGGTGTATGGGCACCCTGGAACCTACTTCCCATTGCCTTAAAATCTGTCCATGCAGTGGGGGTTTAGGTTTGTTCCCTGGAACAAAATGAGGTAAGAAAAAGGAAAACAATGGAGAAGGAAGAGGGGGTCAAGAGGAAGGTGGAGTAAGTAAGAGAAGAGTAAGTCACAAAACAGACAGACATACCAGCTAACAAATGAAAAGAGACACAAAGACAGAAAAGAGAGAGAGAGAGAGAGAGAGAGAGAGAGAGAGAGAGAGAGAGAGAGAGAGAACCCTAAAGCATACAGGTAATCACACAAAACGCAATCCAACAAAATCCCATCTATTGATGTACTCTCCCCCTACACAAACAGAGAATCTAAAGACTAGAAAGAAGAAAGAAAAAAAAATCAGTAAAATAACAAAAGCAAAGCAAGTATGAAAACGTTATCAAAACCAGCATGAAAGAAGAAAAAAAATAAACCTAAAACTTAAAGCAAACAAAAGTGAGCAAAACAAACAGTCAAAAAATAAAACATAAAAACAAGGAATCAGACTGGCTCTGAGGTCCTTCCTGTATGTCCAAAGTCCCTTCAGCTCTGATCTCGAGAGCCCCCTCTCCCATCATAAGCAGTTAGGGCTACTCATAGCATGGGTCAGTTGCTGCAGGCCTACATTGGAAGGGTTTGGGGGGGTGGGTCAGATCTGGGTTCACTCAGTTTGCTGTCTGTCAGGTCTGCCACACAGATCTGAGTTGTGTGTGTCTGATTCAGCCTGGGTTAGGGGCTTCTGTCTCTCCTGGTTTGATGAGATTACCTTAGGCAACGAGTTGGAGGCTGTGGAAAGCTGGGCAGGGCAATGCAAATCTCTGCCCGGTTCTGGTTCTGGGTCAAAGGAAATGGTTGCGGTGGGTGGTTCCTCACTGGGCATGGATTCCTCTCCGGCTTTCCTGATCCTCTCTCTCCACTGATCAGATTCCAGGCTCCAACTGATTCATTATGACAGGTGATGGTGTGGGCCAGGTGCCAGGCAATGGGAATCAGTTGGATTCAGCAGGATTTTCTCAGGTGAGTTCCGGGGGCCAGCAGCAGAGGATCCTGTGCTTGATCTTGCTGACTGCACTCTTATCTCAGGGTGGTGGGGGCTTGCAGTCACACTCAGAGGGGGGACCTGGATGCATGCATCTGAGTATCCCCTCAGATGAATTTTCATGCTCCCACCAGCACCCGCCCACTCACTCAGAGAGTCTTTATGAACGCTTGCCTCCATGGAGACTCTTACTATCCAACCTGTTGCTCCACCCTCACAGGTGCTTGTTTATTAAGTTTCTCAGTTTCTTGTTGACCAAACAAAACTGTGAGACTGAAAATGTGGGTGCTTTGCCCAGATCTCCTTGTATCCCTTGTCACCATTTTACAACCCTCCCTCATCAGTATTCCTTAGCTTCTAACCTTCAGCACTTGAGGCTCCTTTTCTGTTTTCAGTTGAACAATGCCCAACTCTATGAGAAGACAAAAAGCCTGGGAACTTAGGTCTCCTGGGTTAGTCCTTAGCCAATGCCTGAGTATGCAAGTGTGAAGCTTTCACTCCCATCCTCTGGTTGAGACAACTCTGTGGTTAACATACTCCAGAGCATCCCTATGGGGCTGGGTGAAGCTACCCTCTGTGGGACTTTTCATAAAATCACACCTTTTATTTGCTTTCTTTCCAACCTTCTCTCACTTCCCTGTCTCCCTTGTGGATTTCTCTGGGGAGAAATTGAAAACCACTCAGAGTTCACTTCTGGAAAGCCTGAGCTAAGACACCTAGGATGTGAAATGAGAGGAGGGAGGAGCTAGAGAGATTTCTTTAATGCAAACTCTGTCCTTTGCCTGGCTTGTACTGAAGATCAGAGTTCTATAGGGAAGTTGAGCCAGTCTGGCCATTCTCATTGTTCTTCAGAGACCCTCTCTCCCCAAAGGACAGAGCTGGCTAGTCATCTCTCAGCCATGAGTACACTGATCTGGACAGGGAGTCTCTCCTCAACCTTCAGTTTTACCTGCTTTCTGTTACCACACCTTTCTCCTACCTTGTTCAATGGCACCAGCCCCTTGGTATGGAAATTGGACCCAGTATACTAAAAGGGAGTTCATGGTCTGAGGAAAGGTACCCTCAATTTTCTCCTCCCAGCACCTTCTTCTTCATGCCTCACCAAAGTGATGCTTATTGGAATTCATTCAAAATCTTCAATAGATCTAGGACAGGATTAGGCCCACCTTGAACTAAGGGTAATAATTCTTGAGTCCTAGTTCTGGCTCAGCCCCTGGAGTAGCTGCTTTCTCAGCTGCAATATAATCTCTGAAATCCCTCCAGCTCCAAATGCCTGTGTTTTCATATAACATATTTGGTGTCTCCTGAGAGCTTATACTCTTGTTAGGGTGACATGACACAATTAGAAGGCTGTATGTGACAGACTAGAGCACAAAGCTGAAATCAGTCCAATTAAGAGGGAAAACACATGGTGCAGAAAACAAGGACTGTACAGTGGTTGATTAGAATGGGAGGATTTCTGTGGGACAGAGTCTTCAGGAAAGGAGTCAAAGCATTATTTGAGAAGAGCCTTGGAGGATGACTGTTGCTTGGATGGGTTGTGGAAAAGCAACCATAGTCTTGCATATATAATTGTTACCTGGGTGTGAAATAAGGGCAGAGACAAGGAGGAGCAGAGAATGGAGTCCTGGTTATCATTTAATTGCTATTCTAACTCTAAGTGAATACAGCACCACACACATCTCCAGTTATAATATGCTAGTTATTTACAGGGCTGTATTTCTATTATCCCAGGCTTCGCACACATCATTGAAAATCTGACATTCAGAACTGGTTTTTCTGACTCCCTAAATTTTAATTAAAGTAATTATGTTACTAAGAGAAGCTGTAATTTATCTTCTCCTTGCATTTTTAAAGAGGAAAAGGCAACTTTGGCCAAGCATACTTTCTCTGCCTCTTATTCCTGATTTGTTTCTTTCAGTGGTGGGGGTGGGGGACGTTTTGGTCCGGGTAATCCAGAGACCACACTGCTTACTGCTCCCTGCTTTTTGCAGTGCAGAGGGGCCTGTTATGTCTGTTTAGAATAACTATGCTGCTGAGGTCCACAAAATGGGTTGCGTCTTCATTGAGGCACAGACCCTGAGCTAAAGAGCAAGTCCTTCTAGCAAAGACCTTTTGGCATAAGACTGTGTGTGTGTGTGTGTGTGTGTGTGTGTGTGTGTGTGTGTGTGTTTCTGACATTGGTGGGAATAAGAAACTCAGTGATTTAGATGTAAACTTTCCATGCAATTAACTTCCTCCAGACTAAAGCAGGTGTAGAAGGAAACCACTGGGCCAGTCTGCTTAGTAAATACCCATCCCCAGATGTAGAGCAATTCAATGGAAATAATTATACCAGATTAATTAAGCAGAACTCAGACCTCCTCCTGTTAGCCTGTTTTAATTTTTTATTTCCATAAGCCAGGTTTGCCCAGGATTTAAATTGCTATACCTCTGGGAAGGGGGACTCTCTGGGGAAACATCACTGATTAGTGTGGTTGTTGTTGTTGTTAGAGAAAGTGGCTCCCACTCCCCAGGCAAGAATCCTAGACTGAGCCTCAGCTAGGCTTGGGCTGGAATCCTGGCTCCAACACTTAGTTGCCCTATAACCTTAGGAAAGTTACTGAGCTCTCTAAACCTTTGAAAGGGGTTTCTCCTTTGAAAGGTCGGACTAGTAAGAGGGACTCTATCCCAGTTTTTTCTTGAGGATTGAGAAAATACTGGTAAATCTCTGAAAAAAGGGCCTGGCATATAATAAATATTCCATAAGCAAAGCTTTTGTTATTATGATGATGATGGTTATCAGCAGAAAAAAAGAATATTATTATACCTGTGCCACCTACGATGATTCAATGGAAAGCCTCTACAATGTGTGGCATGCCAATGTAAAAGCTAATTATATTCAACTCCAAACATGCAGAATTCAAGAAACCAATATGCAAATTTATAAAATGGAACAATTAGGGGGTGATGTAGGTGCTGAACAAAAGAAGAAACACCAGAATTCAATGAATTCTAAAGATCCTTGGCTGCACTGACTGCCAGTCCATTTATGAACTGCTGATTTCTTGTCACAAAGGCTGAGAGGGAGGCTGAGAAACTATGCATTGGGGACTATTGTTAGGTTGAAAATGAATTAGAAATGAAGTGACATCACTTTTAATATGATAAGAAAAATTAAGAAAAGGAATCCAACTGACAAAAATTCAGTTTTTCACACAATAATTTATTGAGAACTTACAACTTGACAGCAGCATTTCTAAGTGGTTTATGTTGATTCCTTATGTAATCCTTTTCCCAACCTATAATGATGGCTCAATGACTATCTCAATTTTACAGATACACAACTCTTCAGAGATGCACCCACTACAGAAAATAAAAGGTCACTTACTTCTTAAATAAGTTGTTTCATAGGCTGAAAAAGCATAGATATTACCAAAAAACTTACCTGTGGGATTGGCTTGTTTACATCCTGGGAGAGTTTGGATGTAGTTCTGTTCATCTATTCACTAAACAACTATTTATATAGGGTATTCTACTGTGTCCCAGAAACTGGGTTTAGTGTGAAAGATATAATGATTTTAAAATGGATATGATCAGCTTCTAAAAAGATGGAGTAGAAATAGTTTTCCTTATTCCTTCTGCTATGTATAATAAAAATCCCGGACATTATATATTAAGCAAACATAAGAAGACTCTGAAAAGTGGAAAGAAAATGGCAGATTGGCTAGGGACCTTAAGTCCCAAGGTGGTGAGTTATCTGGATTTTCTTTTTGTGTCAAATATCCCAGACTTGGAGTTGAAAAAACTGGCAACTAAGAAATGCCAATAGGTGCAAACAATAAAAATCCTACTGTCTCAAACTAGAAAGGGGCAGCAAGTTAGAGAACTTTTAGACACTAACACTCCAACCAAACACCACATATAAAAACTGTGGTCTCCCCTCCACTTATACTTGGAAAGGCTTCCTGGGGAGGCCAGCCATCCACCCTCTTGAGGTTATATCAAGGTGCTGCACTAGAAACCAAGTAGGAAACTGAGACTTTCATATGCTCCAGGTGGTGATGAGTTTCCCTCATCTCAGACTGTGGCATCAGCAAAAAGCACTTTTACTTCCTCCCAGCAATAATGAAGTCATCACTGCCCCTCTGTGCTGGTGTGGTGTCAGAGGAGGCCTAGTGGAGAGTCAGGACTTTCACCACTGTCTGGTGTTAATAAAGCCGTCCCCTATTTCCACCCTTTTGTGTCAGTGGAGGCCATGGGAAGTAGTACTGAGGCACATTCCTACCCTTCCTAGCCAGAAAGATATCAGTGGAGGTTTGATGGAAACAGAACTCTCACCTCTGTCCAGAAGGACTCCTACCTCTGCCCAGCCACACTTCCCTAGGTGTCATTCAAAGCCCTGTAGGGAACGTGGACTTCAAGAATGAGAACAAATAAAGCACAGGAAGACCAATACTGCTTGTTCTTACTAATATATGGAATCTAAAACAATTAACCTCAAGAAGCAGAGTGCAGAATGGTTACCAGAGGCTTGGGTTGGAAGAAATGGGGAGATGTTGGTCAAAGTTTACAATGTTTCAGTTAGACAGAAGGAATTAAATGATAACTATTTGAAGTGATAAATATGTAATTAGCTTAACTCATGTATTACATGCTGTATACATATATCATGTATTACATACTGTACTCCATAAATATATACAATCAAAATTTGTCAATATTCAATTAAAAAAGAGTGAAGGGAAAATCAAAACATTTTTCAGATAAAGAGAAACTAGCAGTATTTGTCATGAGCAGGTCTACCCTAAATGGACAACTACAGGAAGTACTATGAAAATAAAGGAACTAATGAACAAAGAAACTCTAGAACATCAGGAAGGAAGGAAGAACACCAGCAAACAAAAATATGGTGAAATTAAATAGACTTTCCTTCTCCTCTTAATTTTCTAAATTATGTTTAAAACAAAAACATTACTAATGTAATTCTACATACATATGTAGGAAATATCTAAGAATTATAAGCAGGGGAGGATAAAGGGACATAAAAGGAGGTAAGGTTTCTACATTTCATTCAAACTGGTAAATAAACGACCAGTAAGCTGTGATAAGTTATATATATTTAATGCAATACCTAGAGCAACCACTGAAAAAACTGTGCAAAGAAATTCACTCAAAGTTCTATAGATAAATCAAAATGACGTTTTAAAAAATGTCAAGTAACCCACAGGAAGGCATGAAAAACCAAAAAGAAAAATAAACAACAGAAAAGGTAAACAAAACACATAGAAAATAAAATGTCAGGCTTAAGGTCTAGCACTTCATTAATTACATTAATTATAAATTATAACACATTATTAACTATATTAATTATAAATATACAAAGAGATTGGCAGAGTGATTTAACAAACATGATCCAACTATATGCTACCTAAAAGAAACTGACTTCATGGCTGGTCTCGATGGCTCAGCCTGTAATCCCAGCACTTTGGGAGGCCGAGGCGAGAGGATTGACTGAACCCACGGATTCGAGACCCACCCGTGCAACTTGGCGAGACCTCGTCTCTACAATAAATCAAAAATTAGTTGGACGTGGTAGCGTACGCCTGTAGTTCCGGCTACTTGGAAGGCTGAGGTCGAAGGATCACCAGAGCCCAGCAGGTCGAGGCTGTAGTGGCCGGGAGTGTGCCACTGCCCTCCAGCCTGGGTGACAGAGTGAGACTCCAACTCAAAAGAAAAAAAAAAAAAAAGAAAAGAAACTGACTTCAAATAGAATTGCAAAAAATGAAAAAAGATATCATACAAACATTAATCAAAAGAAAACAAGAGTAGCTATATTAATAGCAAATAAAGTAGACTTCAGAAAAAAAACCAATTGCCAGAGATAGAGATGTTATAGAATGACAAAAGGGGTCAATCTGTCAAGAAGACATAGTTACCTTAAATGTGTAAGCAGCAAACAATAGCTCTGCAAAGTATGTGAAACCAAAACTGGTAGAACTGAAGGGAGAAATAGACAAATCAACAATTATTGTTAGACTTCAACTCTTTTCTTGACATTTGATAGAATAACTAAACAGAACATCAGCAAAGACAGAGAATAACTCAACCACAACAACCAACAGGACCAAGTCAATATTTATAGAACATGCCACACAAAAATAGTAGAATATATTTTGTTTTCAAGTGCTCATGCAACATAGGTAAGATATACCATATCCTGGGCTATAAAAAAAACTCAACACGTTTAAAAAATTTAAATCATGCAGAATGTATTCTCCTATGACAAGGAAATCACACTAGAAATCATTAACAGAATGATAATAGGAAAATCTCCAGACTCTTGGAAACAAACAAACAGAGAACACGCTCCTAAATTATCCAACAGTCAAAGAGGAAGTCTCAAGAGAAATAAAAAAATATTGACCTGAATGAAAGAAAAAACACAACATATCAAAATTATGGGATATAGTTAAAATAATGCTGAGAAGGCAATTTGTAGCAGTAAATACATACAGTAGAAAAAAGGAAAAGTCTGAAGTTAATAATTTAAACTTCCACTCACAAACCTAGAAAAGGTAGAGCAAAATAAACCTAAAGCAAGCAGAAGGAAGAACAGAATAAAAACCCTGCAGTAATCAATAAAATAAAAAAAATCAGTGAAACAAAGGGCTGGTTCTTTGAGAATAGCAATAAAATTGACAAACTTCTAGCATGACTGACAAAGTGAAAAGAAAGAAGTTAGCAGTATCAGAAATGCAGAATATCACTACAGATTCTGCAGTCATCAAAAGGATAATTAGAGAATACTACTAGCAATGCTATATACACAAATTCGACAACTTAGACATAATAAACCAATTTTTGGCAAAACACCAACTACCCACAGCTTACACAATATAAAACAGATCATTTAAATACAATTAAAATTAAATTTTAATAAAATTAAATATAATTTAATTTTAAATAGTACTATACTTTAAAAAAAAATTGAACTTACAATTTAAAAAAAAACCTCAAAATAAATTTTCAGGACCAGATGATTTCCTTGGAGAATTCTATCAAATGTTTAAAGAAGAATAAATTCTACACAATTTCTTCTAGAGGAGAGGAGAAAACACATCCCAATGTATTTTATGAGGTTAGTGCTACCCTAATACTAACACCAGACAGACAGTAAAAAATAAAGAAATAAAGGAGGACCACAGACCGATATCATTCATGAATACATAAAAAAAAATCCTTAGCAAAATATTAGCAAATAAAATTCAGCAATAGATGAAAGCAATTATATGTCATGACTGAGTGGGTTTTATTGCAGGGATGCAAGGCTGATTTGATACAAGAAAATAAATCATATTAATAGGCTAAAGAATAACAATCAACTGATCATGTCAATTAATGCAAAAAAATAATTTGTCAAAATTTAACACCTATTTATGGTAAAAAATCAGAAAAATAGGAAGGGGGGAATTTTCTTTAATGAATAAAGGGTACCTAAAAAAAAAAACCCTATAGTTAACATGATACTCAGTGGTGAAAGATTGAATGTTTTCCCCCTAAGTTCAGAAAAAAGGCAAGATGTTCACTCTTAATCACTTTTATTTAACACACTGCTGGAAGTTCTAGCCAGTGCAATATAGCAAGAAAAAAAAAGACATGAAGTTTGGAAATAAATAGAATGGTTTCCATTTGTACAGTAAATGATTATTACATAGAAAATCCCAAGATGTCTATAAAAGTAATCCTGAAATAAGTGAGTTCAGCAAGGTCCCAGAATGTGAGATAAAAACACAAAATTTGTATGTAGTAGCAATGAACTCATAGACACAAAAATTTAAAACTATAACACCATTTACAATCACTCAATGAAATACTTTGGTGTAAATATAACAAAACATGTATAAGATTTGCATGATAAAAACACAAAATACTGCTCGGGCTCAGTGGCTCAGCCTGTAATCCCAGTGCTTTGCGGGGCGGAAGTGAGCGGATTGCCTGAGCCCGTGGGTTCAAGACCCGCCCGGGCAACCTGGCGAGACCTCATTTCTACAATAAATCAAAAACTAGGTGGGTGTGGTAGCATGTGCTTGTAGTTCTGGCTATTTGGAAGACTGAGGCGGAAGGATCACTGGAGTCCCGCAGGTTGAGGCTGCGGTGGCCGGTAGTGTGCGACAGAGTGAAACTCCAACTCAAAAACAAAACAAAACAACACACACACACACACACACACACACACACACACACACACACACACACACACAATACTGATAAAAGAAAGCAAAAGAGATGAAATTAATGACGAGACATACTGTGTTCATGGAAGGCGGACTCAACATAGTAGAGAAGATAGTTATGCCCAATGTACAGATGAACATAACTTATTCAAATTCCAGCAAGATTTTCTCTAAGATATAGACAAGTTTATTCTGAAATTTGTATCAAAAGGCAACAATTTATATCAAAAGAATTAAATAAAATGGTCAAAACAATTTTGAAAAGACGAACAAAGTGCAGGAATCAGTCTACCCAATTTTAAGATTTAATATATGAGGGGATTCAAAAACAACATCATTATTTCTTGGAGGGTGGGCCCCTTGTGGTACGGGCTTCCTCAACTATGTAAGTGTTCCAGGAGCCCATCAGCATCAGTGTACCAGCTAGCATGGTTGTGAGAGACTGTGTTTGGCCTCAGTGATTTTATTTTTTAGAGATTCTTTCAACGTGTTTGCTCATTTCATGATGGGTGGTCTATGAGTGCACCTGCCCACACCACACTGAGTATTCAGCAGTTTTTGACCAAAAACGGCATGGCACTTGTGCCCCACACTCTCCCTATTCACCCAATTTTGTCCCGAGGGACTTGAAAAATGTGACCAAAGGGAAATATTTTGCCAGTGTGGAAGAAGTGAAACAAAAAATGGCAGAAGCATCAAAATCGACAGGTTCAAAAACTGTTCTGAGCAAGTGGAAAAAGCATCTCAATATGTGTATTGCATCAAATGGAGAGTACTTGGAGGTGACTGAAGTGTAAAAGTAAGAATAAATACACAATTTTTTAATAAATAAATTCATTTTGGGGGGGATCCACCTTCATATAGCTACAGTAATGAAGTCTGACTCTATTGGTAGGGCAACACACATATAGTTTAATGTAGAATAGGGAACTCAGGCACAAACCCACACCGATACACAAAAATGACCAACTGATTTTTGATGGTACAAAAGCAATTTATTTATTTATTTATTTATTTACTTATTTTGAGTTGGAGTCTCACTCTGTCACCCAGACTGGAGGGCAGTGGCTGCTCCCGGCCACTTCAGCCTTGACCTGCTGATCTCCAGCAATTCTTCCGCCTCAGCCTTCCAAGTAGTAGGAACTACAGGCGCGCACTACTATGCCTGGCTAATTTTTGATTTTATTGTAGAGATGCTGTCTTGCCAAGTTGCCCGGGTGGGTCTCGAACCTGCGGGCTCAGGCAATCCACTCACCTCAGCCTCCCAAAGCACGGGATTACAGGTTGAGCCACCGAGCCCGGCTACAAAAGCAATTTAATAGAGAAAAATCACTTTTTCAACAAATGGTACCGGAGTGATTGAAAGTCTCTAGCCAAGAAAATGAGTCTTGCCCTTAGACCTAAATTAAGTCAAAATAGTTCCTGAAATTAAATGTAAAATGAAAATCATAAAATTTACAGAAAAAAATTGTAGGTGAAAAGTTTTGAGATCTAGGGCTAGGCAAAAACTTTCTAAAGACACCAAAAGCATGATCCATAAAAGGTAAAATTGATAAACCGGATGCCACCATAATTTTAAATATTCTGCTCTATGAGAGACCTGTATATTACGAGGAAGTAAAGACAAATTATAGACGAGGAGAAATAATTTCAAAACACATATCCAACAAGGACAAGTATTTAGAATATATTAAAAACTCAACAGAAAAGAAATCCAACTATAAAAGGGCAAAATGAGGGATTCTTGTGATTATCGAAATGTTCTCTGCCGGGCTCGGTGGCTCAGTCTGTAATCCCGTGCCTTTGGGAGGCTGAGGTGAGTGGATTGCCTGAGCCTGCGGGTTCGAGACCCGCCTGGGCAGCAAGACCTCATCTCTACAATAAATCAAAAAATCAGCCGGGCGTGGTAGCGCATGCCTGTAATTCCGGCTACT
>NW_007250165.1:52601-56835 GCF_000164805.1 Carlito syrichta
AAAAAAAAAAAAAAAAAAAAAAAAAGAAATGTTCTATAGCTTGACCGAATCAATATCAATATCAATATATTGGTTGTGACATTGTGCTGTACTTCTGCAAGTTATTATTATTGGGGGAAATGGTAAATGGTACGTGGGACCTCTTTATATTCTTCTCTCCCTCCCACCGTCCCTCCTCTTCCTCCTCCTCCACTTCCTCCTCTTCCCCCACCTCTCTCTTTTGGGACAGGGTCTCCCAAGTCTTGAGTGCAGTGGCATGATCATAGCTCACTGCAACCTACAACTCCTGGGCTTAAGCAAGCCTCTTACCTAACTCTCCCAAGTAGCTGGGACTACAGGTATACACCACCACACCAGGTCGCTTTGTATTATTTCCTACAGCTGCATGTGAATCTACAGTTATTTTAAAAAAGTTGTTGAATTAAAAATAGGTATGATCCATTTGCTGATGAAGTTTATGATCTACTGGAGGAGAGAGGCTTTAATTAAAACTCTATACAAACATATATCAAAACTCAACTATAAGAATGCTTTTAAAAAAAGTATACAGTACCAAGAGAACATAACATAGGCAGAGTAACCACATGATTTTTTGATCAACCTGGGACACTTCTGAGAGTGAAAGGGGATGCTATTAGTAATTATACTGGGAAAATAGGCCTAAATTGGGACATATGATCACCCTAATAATGGGGGAGGGGGATGCGTCCGACTCTTCAGTGGGGTCAAGGGAGACTCCCTGAAGGAGGTGAAACTGGGAAGATTGCGAGTGAATTGAAAAGTGGGGAGTAGTAGAGCAATATGAGCAAACGCCCCATGCCAGACTTTGAGCCTGAACCTGTGAAACATGCGTGTGGAGGCTGCTCACGGATTCTGCCCTGCCTTCCAGGGCGCTTAAGAAACCCCCGTGTGGTTCTCAGCAGGAGGTCTCATTTGGGCTCTGGGTTCCCGTGACCTCGGCTGTTCCCTCCCTTCCTTCTGCTGTCCTGACAGGGGTGTTCAGTCCACCGCATGTTTGTTTAGAGGCTATATTTAGTTTCCTCTTTGCTTCCTCGGCCACGCTTGGACAATTTCCCAAGAATGACAGCTCTCTTAGGTTCGCTGTGGTGCTCCGGATTCTGGGTGGGTGAATGGGCCACGTCCCCTGTGCGGGGGGGTGGGGTGGGGGAGGGAATAGTCCAGATACATCCGTGAGACATCTCCTTTTCTCTCTGGCAGCAACTAAAGTGGCCTCGGGCTGTTCCTGAGGTTTTTCCTGTTCCTCCCCCAGTCTCATGGTTCTGAGCTGGAGTCCCATTTTTACTCGACTGTTCCCACTCCTCTGGAGAGCTCCTCTCTCTCTCTAGCTTCTCCATTCAGGGTCTTTTTTCTTGCTTCTCCTGATCCAGACTTGCTCTTGGGAACCTTGTCCCTCTCTATTACTCGCCTTGGACTGTGGGTTTAAACTCTCTGAGCATCAAGTCTTCTGCTGTAGAATAGATATACTGACCCTGTGCTGGGAACCTCCCAGAAGTCTGGGAAGTTTAAATGGGGTTGTGTGGGGGAGATGTACCCAGTTATTCAGAGTCAGAGGGTTAAGGTCAGCCAACAAGGCTATTTCTATGAGGTTATTTGTTCTTCAAGTCTGATTTCACTTTGGGAAATTAAAAAGGTTTGATCTCTCATTAAGGAAATCCAGATGTCATCAGGCAGAGGAAACACTTTTTTGAGGGGAGAGGAGTGGTAGAAGTTAGGGATGGGTGGTGAAAGTGGGTCTAATAGTGATTCGTTAAGTCTTTATTATGTGCAGGGCATTATTCAGACATTATCTCATTGGATCCTCAAAAAGCTTTTTGAGAGAGAAACAACTGATATCTCCATTTTACAGATGGGGAAACTGAGGTTCAGAGGTGTTAAACACCTTGCTCAAAGACACACAGTCTATAAGGCAGAGCCAGGATTTGAACTCTACTCTCTCTGAATCTAGAATCTTTGTGCTTGTCCCCTAGGCTCTGCATTCTCCCTGGACATTATGTCCCATCTCCATTCCCTGACAGCTCATCTGTCTTTTCTTTCTCTCTCTTCTCCCTAACACAACTATCACCTCCACTGACACACCTCTACTCTTTCTCCTTCTCTCACCTTTCCCTCTTCTTCTTTTGACTTTAACCACTTTTTCCCCAGTTCTATTTTCTTCTCTGTTATCCAGGCCTTAACCTGCCATTGGCAGGTCAGTTCTGCTTGGGTCTCACAGGTCAGTTCTGCTTGGGTCATCTGAGAATAGTTCAGCTCTCCTTGGGTCTCACTGTCACTGCTACCTGGAATTTCCTGTGGTTGTCTTATTCCTTTGTTAAGCTTGGTAAAGCATCTGGTGGTGCCTTTTAAAATGCATATATTGTACTCCTGGGAAGAGGTGCATTCAGGCATCACCATTTAGGTATGAATTAGATGCTCCCCAGTCTATAAATTTTGATGAGGAAGCACAGAATAAGGAGTAGTACAAACAGACTAGGGAGGCTGGGTGCAATAAAGACTCTTGTAGCATATACTGAATTCTAGGAATCACAATCATAGGTTGCTTGGGTCAGAAAGAGGCGAAATCCAAGGAGATGAAATCTGTAACAATATGATGTCAACTAAAAAAACAGACCTGCCAGGGTCAGTGGCTCAGCCTGTAATCCCGCGCTTTGGGAGGCTGAGGTGAGTGGATTGCCTGAGCCCGCGGGTTCGAGACCCGCCTGCGCAACTTGGCGAGCCCTCATCTCAACAATAATAAAAAATTAGCCGGGTGTGGTAGCACACACCTGTAGTTCTGGCTACTCGGAAGGCTGAGGTGGAAGGATCGCTGGAGCCCAGCAGGTCGAGACTGCGGTGTCTGGGAGCGTGCCACTGTACTCCAGTCTGAGTGACAGAGTGAGACTCCAACTCAAAAAACAAAACAAAACAAACAACAACAACAGACCCATGACTCTTTGTTTGTGTAACTCTTTAAAGTTTGCTTAGTGCTTTCTTATAAATTGTCTCCTTTAATCCTTAAGCCTAGTTTTAACTCTGTTGCAACTATGAGACTTGCTAAAATCTCTCAACACAGGAAATGCAAGGACTAGACTTTAATTTCCCTCATACCTTCATATTCACATTCACCACTTCTAGACAATCCTCCCTTTTTTGCCATAGGATATTCTAATTAAATCGCCCAAATTTTCTTTCTGTTGTCTATACAGATTCATTCTTTCCATTATTTTTTCATTCATTTGACAAGCATTTATTGCAATATGGCTTTACGTTAAGCTTTTACATATTCCTTCATTTACTTCTCAAAACCATGCTGTTGGCAAGTTGTTAACATATTTTCTTTTAATATGGGACAATGGAATACCGTATCCCTCTCTGTCTGATTGACAAGTATCTCCTGCTGTGAAGCTCTGAAATCCATCACCATGTTAGCCCCAGGACCATGCTTTCTATAGTCAGCGATGGAAATGTACCAAGGGTACCAGGGCAGGCCCATTCCTGGAAACAGGGGACTCCCCATATAGTGACTTTGACTCAAGGACTCTCCATCAGTCTAGCCAAACTTTCTTTGAACTCCATGGTAATCCCTGGTAATCTAAAGCTCTTCCACCCAACTTTCTGTCCTCTCTCCTTTGCAAAAGTCAGAACTGTATGATGGCTCTCCCAGGTTTTCTTAATTCCCTCTCATTTTCTGTAGGAGGACATTTACCTTTACATATTTTTTGCAGGTCTTATCCTATCTGTTTTTTGGAGGACCTGGCTTAATCTTCCTATCTTCCTTCCTTCCTTCCTTCCTTCCTTCCTTCCTTCCTTCCTTCCTCCCTCCCTCCCTCCTTCCTTCCCACCCTCCCTTCCTCCGTTCTTCCTTCCATCGTGTTCTTCTTATTTAATAATGTGAACTATAAAATCTGAAATGCACCTTCATCTGTCGAAATTTGAGAGCCTTGCCTTTTCCCCCCTCTATGTAATAGAAAGTGTTTGACCTCCTGATGGTAGCTCCATACATTTTAAATGTCAAACTTGCACCTAAAGTACGTCATAAGAATATCTGCTTCAAACTTGGAAGTTGTAAAGCCACACTTCATCTTTAAAGGCTAATTAATCTAGCGTGGGAAAAATAAAACAATAAAAAGATGCATGCTCCCACCCAGCTCATGGAATTGTTTACAAGAAGCACACACCTCAATAGTTGTCAGTGTTTGTGACAACTTATCAGTTATCATCTCTAGATATCTAACTG